>NW_020867639.1:0-64876 GCF_003369695.1 Bos indicus x Bos taurus | reverse complement strand
TGGCCAGGAGGTGATTTCTGCCTGCCTCACTCAGGGGAAGTATGGACATTCACCATCTCATGTGAAGCCCTCTTCCCATCTGGGTTTGGCAATCTAGTCCCTCATGTCACCCACAACACCAAAACAATGGCCGTAACACCGCACCCCACTACTCCTTGCCGCTGAGATCAATTGTTAAGCGGGTAATTCACATTCAGTGCAGACCCAGGCCCAGTCGAGACACTCTACTCTCTGGCTAACTGGGGACCTGAGGGTCTGTTCCCTCAGCTCTTGGAACCCACATCCCTTCCCCACTCAGGTGCCACCCTTTGCTTCCTTCCTCCCTTGCCCATCAGAAAATTCACACACACACACACAACATATCTCTTTTCACCATTTGATGTGTATTTTAATCTCAGCCATCAGTTTACTATGTTAGTGTGAGAGTCAGTCTTTTCCTGGTTGTCCATTTCTAAGAAAGCAGACCTATGGAGACGCAATTCTAAACTGTCTGACTCTTTCTATTCAGTTACTGGCTGCCCAGGTTGTACTTCTCCAGGGTCTCTCATTCTGGGGTGGCTGAGCTTACCTTCTCTTTTCATTCTGCCTCCTCTTTGACTCTGCCTCATATTTTGGTACCCTTTTCAGCTGTTATTCAATCTCTTACGTGCACAGGAACAGAAAAAAAACTGGTTTTCTTGTTTTCTTCACCTTCTTCGCATGAGTGGCATATGATTGGAATTTCTTGCTCAAGGTTCCTTTAGAGGTCTTCTGACCCTCATGGTCATATTCCTGCCTTGAAAGACAAGAGAAGGGTATTAGTTTTGAGGAAAGGGTATAACATCTGAGTTGGAAGGGGAAGATTTCATGAAAAAGGGATGTGGGCTGATGAGGGCTTTGTGGCAGGCAAGGGCAGTGTAGAGGTCTGGGCAGCAAAGTCAATGGAGAACGTGGGGAGCATAGATGGAATCATCTTACCTTCACACTGCCTCTGTATCTCTGTGGACAAAGGGTCTTCTTTCGTCCTTTCACCCTTGAAGCACACGCATTGGGCTCTTCTTGGCTGCCTTGCTTCCTGGTTACCTTATGATGATAGCATGAAATGGCCGAACCCAGAATCTCTGCCTCTGACCTCCCTATATATACCTTCTCAGGACAATGAGGAGCCACACCCTTCAATCTGATTGGTCAGCTAGGCACTCCCCAGCCAATGGTGGCTTTGGGTCTTAGACATCACAATGTACCACTGTGCCCATCAACATGGGTTAGTGGGTGCTGAGGGAGGCCATGATACAACTTTCTCACCCCTAACACCTCTGTGTGCTGCTCTGGGGAGTGGTGATTCAGGGACATGGTCTTTCTTCTCATTACCCTCAGACTTTCCTTCAGTGCCCTTTATTCTTTGACTTATATGTCCCCATTCAACACTCCTGCCTCCTCCATCCCTATGAACCTCGACCAAACACTTTTCACTCCAAATCTGTTTGTCAGAGTCGTCTAGTCATTTCATCTTTCAACACCCCTCTTCCTAGTGGGGGTTCTTGAGGGGCTTAAGGAACTTAAGAGCAAGCACTTAACATGGAAAAAGGTAATTAAGAACAAGTTGGATGTTTTTGCTACTCCAATGAGCTTTAGAGACCAAGAACTTGGTGAATCCTCAGTCTGTGGCCCAAGGTCTATACACCGATCTCCATAAAATTACACATCAGAGCCAAGAAAGTCATAAATGTCTCCTCCACTAATATTGTTGGGGACACTTCAACTCTCATATTGAGTAGGGAAACTCAACTTGACCCATCTACCAGAAATACATTCCCGATTAAAAAAAAAAAAAAAAAGTAAGGTGCCCAAATGCAAGAGTCAGATGACCAATGCACCACTGTCTCTTGACTGAATCACTTCCCCAGTGGTCCTCATTGACAGTTATCATCAGGTAGGCCCAATGTGGACTGACCAATAGCTGAGCAGGAGAAGTACCAGTAGGTATCTCACTGATAGTTGGTTGCTTATTCTCAGGGCCAAGCAATGCACTGTCCAATTGCTGGGCAAGACCTGTTGCTTAGTAAGAGGATGTGGAGTAATAAGGCAAAGCAATGGCTACCTGCTAATGGCTGTGCTCATGCTGCTCTGTTCCATAAGGATACGTTGGGTCCAGTGTGCTTAAATCTTTTTGACTGACTCCTTTCCCACTGCAGATTTTGATTCACATGCTTGTTTAACTTTTGTACATCATTCTTTTCATTGTATTCCCAGGCATGCCAGTCAGCAGTGCTTATCTATATGCCACTCCAACAGCTGCCACATCATTGCAATTTTGCCACTTATATTAATAGCTAATATTTCAAAGCCACTAGAATGTTCAAGACAGCCCACCTTGAGAACTATTTTGACAACCTTGACCTCAACTGATTCTTATTCTATTCACAATGTAACAGAGCAGAGTGAGCACAGCCCTAGGCAGTCAGTATTGAGTGTTTCATTTCAACCCACCCTGTTCCTAGGCAACAGGTGTAGCTCAGCCTTGCTTGGTGCCTCAGATGGCCCTTTCACAAGCAGCCAACTGTCAATGAGTGACCATTCGCTTGTCCTGCTCAGCTATTGATCAGCAGCCACAGTAGCCCTGTCCCCCAGTTACTGTCAGAAGGATATTGGGGAAGTGTTTAAGTAATGGTGGTGTGATGGTCATCAGCTGGAAAAGTGAGAGAAGAGGCAGATTCGGCCTTTTTTTGGAGGGCCTGGAGATCACCCAGCCTTGGGTCAGTGGGTGAGCTGGAGGTCCCAGGAATAGACTGGGGACAGCATCCTGTAGTGCTCCAGACCCTCACTAAGGCCTCCAGTAGCCTTGGCCCAGGCCTTGAGAGCGGTGAACCTCTCCCCCATCTCTGTCTCTGCAACCTACTAGCAGTGGCCATCTACCTGGGCCTCAGTCTCTGAGAATTGGTCTCCTCACTTGGAGAGCCTGAAGAGACAGGACCTATTGGATTGGATGCCTGGCTCCATTAAGGATGAGAGCTGGGCAGAATGTGGGAAACTTGCCCTGAAGAAGCTGTCAAATGAGATCTGTTTCTGCTTATTCAGGGTGGGACATTTCAAGGTGAAAGTTGTGCCTTGAGAGTTTGCCCTCTCTTGACTGGGTAAGAATGACAGAAAATAGAATTCATCTGGTAGAGATATATTGGAACATTATTACCTGACCATGTCCTAAATTTAAGGTCGAATGATGTGACACCAAGTCTGTAACAACTTACCACAACTCTCTCTGACATTTGCTTTTAAATGTACTTAACTGAAAACGTTCAGTAACTTTGAGTTCTTAGGGCAAGAGCCACCCACATCCTTCTGTGAATCTGTAATAAACCTTTCCCTGTTCCAAACTCTAACATTTAGTTTTGATGGGCCTCATTCTGCATCAAGCACATGGATTTGCCATTTTGGTACAACCATACTGTCCAAGGGCTGACTTGGCCTCTCTTAAACAACAGCAGACTCTGGTCAAGTGCTCACAGTCATCCATATCATACCCACTGACTAGGCTTGGCTAAACGTTAGCCATGCTTCTCTCCTCTGAACTTCAGCTTTCCACCCACGCTTGAGCAAGTGCTAAGAGTCAGACATTTCTGACTCCTTTAACAGCTCATTCTAAGAATCAGCTCACTACAGAAAGAAACACTTTCCTGTCAAACTGCTCCATCATGCTGTCTGTGAACCATCCCACCTCTTTTCCCATCACACACACACACACACACACACACATAAACTTACACACACACATAGTTGCTGCGCATCCTCATTATCTTCCATATTAATGAAATATCTTTTTCTGTTCCATTTTGAGACACGTTAAGAACTTGTGTTAAAAGCATTCTCCCTATTGCAGTCAGTTCATTTCATTTGTTCAGTTGTGTCTTACTGTGTACAACCCCATGGACTGCAGCACACCAGGATTCCTTGTCCCTCACCAACTCCCAGAGCTTGCTGAAACTCAAGTCCATGGAATCCCCGATGCCATCCAACCATCTCATCTTCTCTTATCCCCTTCTGCTTGGCCTTCATTCCTTCCTAGCATCAGAATCTTTTCCAGTGAGACAGTTCTTTCCATCACGTGGACAAAGTACTGGAGTTGCAGCTTCAGCATCAGTCCTTCTAATGAATAATGAGGACTGATACCACACGTACATGTAGTGGTGGCTGCATGGGCACAGGAGGGACTAGAAAAGCTACTCCACGTTCAGTCAGGAGTGGTAGCAGTGAGGAGATATACCTCTTCCAAGGTAAGGAGCAGTGGTTGCGCTTTGCTGGAGTAGCCGTGAAGAGATACCCCAAGGCTACGGTAACAGAATCCCACGTTAGATGGTAGGTATTGCAAGATGGCATCAGAGGGCAGAAACACTGAAACAATAATCACAGAAAGCTAGACAATCTAATCACACTAGAACACAGCCTTGTCTAACTCAATGAAACTAAGCCATGCCCTATGGGGCCTCCCAAGTTGGGCACATCATGGTGGAGTGGTCTGACAGAATGTGGTCCACTGGAGAAGGGAAGGGCAATCCACTTAAGTATTCTTGCCTTGAGATCCTCATGAACAGTATGAAAAGACAAAATGATAGGATATTAAAAGGGAACTCCCCAGGTCAGTAGGTGCCCAATATGCTACTGGAGATCAGTGGAGAAATAATTCCAGAAAGAATGAAGGGATTGAGCCAAAGCAAAAACAATACCCAGTTGTGGATGTGACTGGTGACAGAAGAAAGGTCCAATGCTATAAAGAGCAATATAGCATAGGAACCTGGAATGTTAAGTCCATGAATCAAGGCAAATTGGAAGTGGTCAAACAGGAGATGGCAAGAGTGATCGTCAACATTCTAGGAATCAGTGAACTAAAATGGACTGGAATGGGTGAATTTATCTCAGATGACCATTATATCTACTACAACGGGCAGGAATCCCTCAGCAGAAATGGAGTAGCCATGATGGTCAAGACAAGAGTCCAAAATGCAGTAGCTGGATGCAATCTCAAAAAACTGTAGAATGATCTCAGTTCGTTTCCAATGCAAAGCATTCAGTATGACCGTAATCCAAGTCTATGCCCCAACAAGTAACGATGAAGAAGCTGAAGTTGAATGGTTCTATGAAGACCAACAAGACCTTTTAGAACTAACACCCTTAAAAGATATCTTTTGCATTATAGAGGACTGGAATGCAAAAGTAGGAAGTCAAGAAACACCTGGAGTAACAGGAAAATTTGGCTCTGGAGTATGGAATGAAGCAGGGCAAAGGCTAATAGAGTTTTGCAAAGAGAACACACTGGTCATAGCAAACACCTTTTTCCAACAACACACACAAAACAAAGACTCTACACATAGACATCACCAGGTGGTCAACACAGAAATCAGACTAATTGTATCGTTTGCAGCCAAAGATGGAGAAGCTCTATACAGTCAGCAAAACGAGACTGGGAGCTGACTGTAGCTCAGATCATGAGCTCCTTATTGCCAAATTCAGATTTAAATTGAAGAAAGTAGGGAAAACCACTAGACCATTCAGGTATGACATAAATCCAATCCCTTATGATTATACAGTGGAAGTGAGAAATAGATTTACGGACTAGACCTGACAGATAGAATGCCTGAAATCTATGGACGGAGGTTCGTGACATTGTACAGGAGACAGGGATCAAGATCATCCCCATGGAAAAGAAATGCCAAAAAGCAAAAGGGCTGTCTGGGGAGACTAACAAATAATTGTGAAAAGAAGAAGAGTGAAAAGCACAGGAGAAAAGTAGAGATAAAAGCTTCTGAATGCAGAGTTCCAAAGAATAGCAAGAAGAGATAAGAAAGCCTTCCTTAGTGATCAATACAAAGAAATAGAGGAAAACAAAGGAATGGGAAAGACTAGACATCTCTTCAAAAATTTGAGATACCAAGGGTACATTTCATGCAAAGATGGGCTCGATAAAGACAGAAATATTATGGACCTTACAGAGGAGTAGATATTAAGAAGACGTGGTAAGAATACCCAGAAGAACTGTACAAAAATAAACCTTCATGACCCAGATAATCATGATGGTGTGATCACGCATCAGGGCCAGACATCCTGGAATATGAAGTCAAGTGAGCCTTAGAATCACTACCAACAGGCCATGTGGAGGTGATGGAATTCCAGTTGAGCTATCTCAAATCCTGAAAGATGATGCAGTGACAGTGCTGCACACAATATGACAGCTAATTTGGAAAACTCGGCAGTGGCCACAGCACTGGAAAAGGTAGTTTTCACTCCAATCCCCAGGAAAGGCAACGCCAAACAATGCTCAAACTACCACACAATTGCGCTCATCTCACATGCCAGTAAATTAGTTCTTAAAATTCTGAAAAGCAGGCTTCAGCAATATGTGAATCATGAACTTCCAGATGTTCAAGCTGGTTATAGAAAAGGCAGAGGAATCAAAGATGAAATTGCCAACATCAGCTGGATCATGGGAAAAGCAAGAGAGTTCCATAAAAATGTCTATTTCTGATTTATTGACCTTGACAAAGCCTTTGACTGTGTGGATCACAGTAAAATGTGGAAAATTCTGAAAGAGATGGGAATAGCAGACCACCTGACCTGCCTCTTGAGAAACCTCTATGCAGGTCAGGAAGCAACAGTTAGAAGTGGACATGGAGCAACAGACTGGTTCCAAGTAGGAAAAAGAGTACATCAAGGCTGTATACTGTCACTCTGCTTATGTAATTTATATGCAGAGTGCATCATGAGAAACGCGGGGCTGGAGGAAGCACAAACTGGAATCAACATTTCCAGGAGAAATATCAATAATCTCAGATATGCAGATGACACCACTGTTATGGCAGAAAGTGAAGAAGAACTAAAGAGTCTCTTGATGAAAGTGAAAGAGGAGAGTGAAAAATTTGGCCTAAAGCTCAACATTCAGAAAGCAAAGATCATGGCATCTGGTCCAATCACTTCATGGGAAGTAGATGGGGAAACAGTGGCTGAGTTTATTTTTCTGGGCTCCAAAATCACTGCAGATGGTGACTGCAGCCATGAAATTAAAGGAAGCTTACTCCTTGGAAGTAGAGTTATGACTAACCTAGACTGCGTATTAAAGAGCAGAGACTCTGTGGGAGAGGGTGGTGTGATTTGGGAAAAAGGCATATTTCAATGTATAATATTATACATACATACATACATACATATATACATATATGATACATACATATTTCAATGTATAATATCATATATGAAATGGATCGCCAGTCCAGGTTCAATGCATGATACAGAATGCTTGGGGCTGGTGCACTGGGATGATCCAGAGGGATGGTACGGAGAGGGAGGTGGGAGGGGGGTACAGGATGGGGATCACATGTACACCTGTGGCAGGTTCATGTTGTTGTATGGCAAAACCAATACCATATGTAAAGTAATTAACCTCCCATTAAAATAAATAAATTTATATTAAAAATAAAAACAAAAAAGCAGAGACATTACTTTGGTAACAAAGGTCTGTCTAGTCAAGTCTATGGTTTTTGCAGTTGTTTAGCTATGGATTGAGAGTTGGACTATAAAAAAGCTGAGCGACAATAATTTGTGCTTTTGAACTGTGGTGCTGGAGAAGACTCTTGAGAGTCCCTTGACAGCAAGGAGATCCAACCAGTCCATCCTAAAGGATATCAGTCCTGAGTGTTCATTGGGAAGACTGATGTTGAAACTGAAACTCCAATATTTTGGCCACTTGATGCGAAGAGCTGACTCATTGGTAAAGACTCTGATGCTGGGAAATATTGAGGGCAGGAGGCAAAGGGGATGACAGAGGAAGAGATGGTTAGATGGCATCACAACTCAATGGACATAGGTTGGGTGGACTCCGTGAGTTGGAGATGGACAGGGAGGCCTGGTGTGGTGCAGTACATGGTGTTGCAAAGAATCAGACACGACTGACAAACTGAACTGACTTCCTCTGAGTCTTTCAGTGGAGACCAGTCCTTCTGTCTTCCCATTTGTCTCTGCCTCTCTGAATTTCATTGCATCAATTATCTATTATTGTCTTGAAGGGGTGATCTTGTGGGGGAGCATCACTGTCGTCTGTACCATAGTCAGCAGGAGGTGGGGGTGGGGGTGTGGGTGGATTTGATTGACCACAAGTCACATTTTCCCTTAGGGTGTGCCAGCACCTATGACCTGGAAGTTCATTGGTACCAGGTCTGAAGCCAGATGTGAAGCAGAGACTTCCTTTTCCTCAGTGGCTTTCACTGTCCTATTGGGGGCAGTGTGGGATCCCAAGTTTCTGGAGCAGAAGCCCTGAATATCAGGCCAGATCTGGCTGTGTTCCCTCAAGTATGTACGCTCTCCGCTCCCAGCACTGCAACCCTTCCACAGAGGGACAAGAGGAGCATGTTCTAGTTATAAAAATAACAAAAGGAGCAAATCTCCAGGCTGGCTGCGTACAGAGATCCAGGCTACCTCCAACATGCCATATGGGCAAACATCATCAGTAGCGTTTCCTGCCCTGCTTAAACATACCTTCTGGTCTGAGACCTTTTGGTTCCTCACAGCTGATCACTTCCCCCAGCTTCTGCTATCCTTGCCCTGTTGAAGAGGGGTGCTATTGGGCAGGTGAGGCCCTCATGGCCTATGGGCACATACTGGGTCATCTGCTGTGGCAGTCTGGCCTCCATTAGAGATCAGGACTTCTCCTGATACACTGCCTATGTAAGTGCCCCCCATGAGCATGACCCCAGTTCTTTGACCCGCATGCCACCCTGGGCCAGATGCACCTGTGTTTCCCACATCCCAGCTGTCTGCCTGGTCATGGCAGCCCCTGATCCAGGGCAGATCGGCCACACGGAGTAAGCAGGGCATGTGTAAGTGTTGGCAGTTGTTGGGAAAACAGGCATCCACAAATGCGGTCTCCATCTGTCCTCTTCATTGCGGCTTGGGAGCAAACCACTGAGCACATGCTCCTGGAGGGGGGAGTCCGGGCTTCCCACAGACCTCCTGTTAGTCCACGGAGCCCTGCAACCATCTAAGGGTGTTTCTCTTCCCTGTGTCAAACCCCAGGACTTGTGTGTCCAATATATGGCTCGAACCAATCACACTCAGGGCATATCTCCAACCGTGTAATTTCCCAAATACCTGACCTCTCCCATGGGCACACATCAGGACTTGAATCATCCTTTTCCCTTCATACCCTTTCCCTGTGAATCTTTCTTTGAGAGTAAGTTTGGGAATCTTTGTGTATTTTCCAATTAGCTTTTTGAGATATTTTTTCTACATGTTGATGGATTCTTTTTATATTCTTTCTTATATTTTATTTACTTTGTTGTGTTTCAGCTGTCCAGCAAAGTGATTCAGCTTTACAGGTACATGTATTTGGGCTTCCCACTTGGCTCAGTTGTTAAAGAATCACCCTGCAATGAAGGAGATTTGGGTTCAATCCCTGGGTTGGGAAGATATGCTCAGAGGGACAAGACGAGCCTCTCCAGTATTCTTGCCTGGAGAATGTCATGGACAGAGGAGCCTAGCAGGCTACAGTCCATAGGGTCACAAAGAGTAGGGCACTTCTGAATCTACTGAGCTTGCACAGGCACACATACATATATCTATTCCTTTACAAATTCTTTGTCCATTTATGTTGTTACAGAATTTCTTGCAGAGTTGCCTGTGCATTTGTAGTATGTCTATGATGGTTATCTATTTTATATATAGTGGTATCTATATGTATGTTAATCCCAATCCCAATTCATCCCCCCACCCCAACTTGCCATTTGGTAACCATCAGCTTGACCTCTATGTAGATGTGTTTTTGATGTTCTTTGTCGGAGGCAGTTTAATCCTTTGAAGTCATCCTACTTTTCTGTTTTTGCTTTTCTGCCTATGCTTTCGGTGTCACATACATAAAATCACTTCTCAGACCAATGTTTATGACTTCTCCAGGATGTTTTCTTCTAGTTGATTTATAGTTTCAGGTCTTGCATTTAAAACTTTAATCAATTATGAGTTTAGTTTTTTATGTGGTATAAGGTAAGGGTATTATTTTAATCCTTGCATTCAGATTTCTAGTTGCCCAAAGCAGTTAATTGAAGAGATGGTGAGGGGAAACTTAATCATTATCATCTCAAGGCAGTAATGAATGACAACCCTGTAGGAAAGGCACTGGAATGAGGGACTTGGCTAGGAGCATGTAAAGTTTGGGGACTCCCACTTGATTCCCGCTGATACGTGGTTGTGATACTGGCCAGATACGTTCTGACCCTAGGCTCATAGACTTGCTCTTGACCTCTGCCAATCAAGAGAAGCCTCAGGGCCATCAGTATTGTGCACGCATCATGAGTTCATGGGCACTGCTTTTGCTTTTGTATTTGGTGTCATGCAAGTGGGTGGCCTTAATACAAAGACATAGAGTTCCTCTTGACTACTGATAAAATAAGCTTCTCATTTAAGTTCCTTTGACTTCTGATCCACTCTCTATTTTATGGGTTTTACTATATTTTCTAACAGATTCTTGGACATACTTGGCAGAAGAGAGTGATTCTCTACCTTACAGTCTTAGATAATCCAACTTCTGATAATATTTTATATCACCACACTGTTGATTTCTAATCCATTTACCTCTCTGGCATGCATTTCTGATAAGATACATACTCAAAAATCTCTCCTACAAACTGCATGTAAAGAACTGCAAGTGATTAGAGATCGTGAAAATATTAATACACAAGGAATGATTAAGAATATTTCCTTGAGAGGTGACCATTAGGCTGGCCTCAGATGGTTGCTAGTTTCTGAGTCGCAGATGATAGGATGGACACAGGCATACAGGAAAGTAGAAGGCCTTAGGGAAATCATTGTATCAATCAATAGAGGTTGTTATGGACACAGCTAGAGGGGTCAGTTGGAATCTATTCATAGCGAACCTGTATAAGTGATAGTATAAAGCGTTTCTACTTCTCTTTGTGAGTGCTAATGAGCAAACCCCCCACCCCCATACAACACAGAATTTGCAATAGGACTTGTCATGTTTGAATCACAATATACTGTCCTTTTCTATGAGAGCTACAGGCGTCTGATACTGATTTATTGTTGTTGATCTAAATGGATATACCCTTTCTCAACTCATGACTTAGTGTTTATGTTTTTCTCTTTTAACCCTAAGAGTTTTTGGATGGGTTTTAAACTCTATGCATCCTCAATTCTTTCTGCAAGGTGGCAGTATATCCACAGATATTAAAATATATAACAACGCTACTTTAGGGAAACAAGGCCGTCTAAACTCCACTTTTTGTCCACCTCAGGACTTTCCTGATAGCTCAGTTGGGGAAGATTCTGCCTGCAAATCTGTAGACATCAGTTCAATTGCTGGGTAAGGAAGCTCTGCTGGAGAAGGGATAAGCTACCCACTCTAGCATTCTTTGGCTTCCCTGGTGGCTCAGCTGGTGAAGAATCCACCTTCAATGTGGGATGCCTGGGCTTCATCCCTGGGATGGGAGGATCCTCTGGAGTTAGGAAAGGCTATCCACTCCAGTATTCTGGCCTGGAGAATTCCAAGGACTGCATAGTTCATGGGGTCACCAACCTTTGGACAGGACTAAGGAACTTTCACTTTCAGCTCTTCAGGCCTAGAAATCTTTTACCTTTCCCTAACAGCAAGTATTTCAGTCAGTCCTACAACAGAGCATTAAATGTGATAGTGTTAAATGGTGATAATATATACAGATCTGCAATCACAGCACCCACCTATCAGGGCACTCTGTCCATATCATCCTTGAAGCTACTTACCTGACTACTTTTCACTGGCAGTGTTGATAGTTCTCCCACTTCCTTTGAAAAGACAACAAACCCAGGGTCTCCTTCACTCTTAATGATTTTAAATCACATTCAGTGTCTGACTTTGAAACATCATCTGTGTCTCTCAGGAGTTAAAGTTCCAGAAAGTATTAACTAGGGAGCTTCAGTCCAGATAATAGATACCGTAGCATTGACTTAAAATCTGAACTCAACTCTTTTGATGCTGATAGTGAAACTCTGTTTTAATTGTTTCTAAAATGCTTTCTGATAACACACGGGATTCCTCTGGTAGAGACTCTGCCTTATATATGTCCATATTTGATTGACTACTCATTGAAACTATTCAAACACTTCAAAACTAAAGTTAACACCAAATTAAATATTTAGCACTTTTCTTTTTAAACCACTAAAACTTGTAGAACATGCACTAACAAAAGAGCTTATTGGGAAAGAATGTTTTACGACTGTAGTTATTTATAAATACTAGAGAATGGTGATAAATATAAGACCAGCTTTTACACAGACTTATATTAATACTTTTATCAAAAGTCTCTGTCATGCCTGCTCTGGCTGTCCAGTGGTTAGGACTCCATGCTTTCACTAGAATGGGAACTGGTTCAATCCCTGGTCAGGGAACTAAGATCCCACAAACTGCATGGTGCCCCACACCCAAAACCATTATCTGTGTGTCATTATCCTGTTAGTCATCTGCACCAGGATTGGGCCACCTCCACTTCCCTGCCCTTGGGAACACACTGCTCCCACAAATATCTTAGGATAACAGTGGCCTAATTGATATTTGGTCTAATCCCTCCAACCTTATTTTAATCTTTGGGAGTGCTAATTGTGGGTTTTATTTGTATCCGCATTTTGTGCCTCCTGAGCACCTTTAGCTGACAGCATAGGTCAGTGATGCAACAAAGCCCGTTATGATGTAGGTGGCCAGGAGGTGATTTCTGCCTGCCTCACTCAGGGGAAGTATGACATTCACCATCCCCATGTGAAGCCCTCTTTCCATCTGGGTTCTGGCAATCTAGACCCTAATGTCACTCCATACCCCAATCAATGGCAGTAACACCGCACCACTACTCCTTGCTGCTGAGATCAATTATAAAGCAGGGCTATTCACCTTCAGTGCAGATCCAGACCCAGTCGAGACCTCTATTCTCTTGCTAACTGGGGACCTGAGGGTCTGTTCCCTCAGGTCTTGGGACCCCACATCCCTCCCCTCTCAGGTGCCAAACTCTTTGCTTCCTTCCCTCCCTTCCCATCAGAAAATTCACACACACACAAATATCATCTTTTCACCATTTGATGTGTATTTTAATTGCAGCCATAAGTTTACTATGTTAGTGTGAGAGTCAGTCTTTTCCTGGTTGCCCATTTCTAAGAAAGCAGACCTATGGAGATGCAATTCTAAACTGTCTGACCTTTTCTATTCAGTTACTGGCTGCCCAGCTTGTACTTCTCCACGGCCTGTCATTCTGGGGTGGCTGAGCTTATGTTCTCTTTTGATTCTGTCTCCTTCTTTGACTCTGCCTCATATTTTGGTAGCCTTTTTGGCTGTGATTCAGATTCTTACGTGCACAAGAACAGAAAAAACAGTTTGGTTTTCTAGTTTTCTTCACCTTCTTCGACTGCATGGCATATGATCGGATTTTCTTGCTCAAGGCTACTTTTAGAGGTCTTCTGACCTTCATGGTCATATTCCATGCCTTAAAAGACAAGAGAAGGGTATTAGTTTTGAGGAAAGTGTATTACATCTGAGTTGGAAGGGAAATTTCATGAAAAGGGATGTGGGCTGAAGAGGGCTTTTGTGCCAGGCAAGGGCAGTGTAGAGTTCTTGAGAAGCAAAGTCAATGAAGAACAAGGGGAGCATAGATGGAATCATCTTACCTTCACATTGCCTCTGTATCTCTGTTGACAAAGGGTCTTCTTTCGTCCTTTCACCCTTGAAGCTCACCACATTGGAACTCTTCTTGGCTGCCGTGGCTTCCTGGTTACCTTATGATGAGAGCATGACATGGCCTAACCCAGAGTCTCTGCCTCTGACCTCCCTATATATACCTTCTCAGGACAATGAGGGGGCCACAGACTTCAATCTCATTGGTCAGCTAGGAACTCCCCTAGCCAATGCTGGCTTTGGGGTCTTAGACATCACAATGTACCACTGTGCCCATCAACATGGGTTAGTGTGTGCTGAGGAGGCCATGATACAACTTTCTCACCCCTGACACCTCTGTGTGTCTGATTCTGGGGAGTGGTGATTCAGGGGCATGGTGTTTCTTCTCATGACCCTCAGACTTTCCTTCAGTGCCCTTTATTCTTTGACTTATATGTCCCCCTTCAACACCCGTGCCTCCTCCATGCCTGTATGAACCTCTAGCAAAAATCTTTCACTCCAAATCTGTTCCTCAGAGTCGTCTAGTCATTTCATTTTCAACCACCTTCTTCCTAGTAGCAGTTCTTGAGGGGCTTAAGGAACTTAAGAGCAAGCACTTAACATGGAAAAAGATAAATAAGAACAGGTTGGATGTTTTTGCTACTCCAGTGAGCTTTAGAGACCCCAAGACTTGGTGAATCCTCAGTCTGTTGCCCCAAAGTCTATACACCATCTCCATAAAATTACACATCGGAGCCAAGAAAATCATAAATGTCTCCTCCACTAATATTGTTGGGAACACTTCAACTCTCATATTGAGTAGGGAAACTCAAATTGCCCCATCTAACAGGAATACATTCCCGATTTAAAAAAAAAAAAAAAAGTAAGGTACCCAAAGGCAAGAGTCAGATGACAATCCACCACTGTCCCTTACTGAATCACTTCCCAGTGGTCCCTCATTGACAGTTATCATCAGGTAGGGCCCAAATGGAGCTGAAAAATAGTTGAGCAAGAGAAGTACCAGTGGGTATCTCACAGATAGTTGGTTGCTTATTGGCAAGACCTAGTGATTCACTGTCCAATTGCTGGGCAAGACCTATAGCTTAGTAACAGGATATGGCAAAGCAATGGCTACCTGCTAATGGCTGTGCTCATGCTGCTCTGTTCCATAAGGATATTTGGGTCCAGTGCGCTTTAATCCTTTTGACTGACTGCTTTCCTACCTCAGATTTTTATTTCACATGCTTGTTTAACTTTTGTACATCATTCTTTTCATTGTATTCCCAGGCATGCCAGTCAGCAGTGCTTATCTATACGGCCCTCCAACAGCTACCACATGATTGCAAGTGCCACATATATTATAGCTAATATTTCAAGGCCAAAAAGAATGTCAAAGCCAGCCCACGTGTAGAACTACTTTGACAAACTTTAACGTTACAGTGATTCATATTCTATTCACAATGTAACAGAGCAGCATGAGCACAGCTCTATGCAGTTAACCATTGATGTGCTTCATTTCAACCCACCCTGTTCCTAGGCAACAGGTGTAACTCAGCCTTGCTTAGTGCCTCACATGGCCCCATTCACAAGCAGCAACTGTCAATGAGTGACCATTCGTTGTCCTGCTCAGCTATTGATCAGCACCACAGTGGGCCCTGCCCCCAGTTACTGTCAAGAAGATAGTATTGGGAAGTGATTAAGGAAGGATGGTGTGGTGGTCATCATCTAGAAAGTGAGAGAGGAGGCAGATACAGGCAGTCTTTTGGAGGGCCTGGAGATCACCCAGCCTTGGACAAGGTGGTGAGCTGAAGGTCCCTGGGAATAGACTGGGGATGACATCCTGTAGAGCCCCAGAGCTCTCACTAAGGCCCACCAGTAGCCTTGGCCCAGGCCTTGAGGAGCGGTGAACCTCTCCCCCATCCGTGTCTCTGCAGTCTACTAACAGTGGCATCTCCCGGGCCTGAGTCTCTGAGAACTGGTCTCCTCACTTAGACAGCCTGAGGAGACAGGACGTTTTGTATTGTGTGCCTGGCTCCATCAAAGATGAGAGCTGGGCAGAATGTGGGAACCTGGCCCTGATGGAGATGCCAAATGAGATCTGTTTCTGCTTATCCAGAATGGGACATTTCAAGGTGAAAGTTGTGCCTTGAGACTTTGACCTCTCTTGACAGGGCAAGAATGACAGAAAATAACATTCATCTGGTAGAGATATATAGGCACATTATTACCTGATCAAGACCTAACTTTTAGCACAAAGGATGTGACACCAAGAAATCTGTAACAACTTACCACAACTCTCTCTGACATTTGCTTTTAAATGTACTTAACTGAAAACGTTAGTAACTTTGAGTTCTTAGGGCAAGAGCCACCGACATCCTTGTGGAATCTGTAATAAACCTTTCCCTGTTCCACATTCTAACATTTAGTTTTGATGGGCCTCATTCTACCTCAAGCACATGGATTTGCAATTTTGATAACAACCATACTGTCGAAGGCCTGACTTGGCCTATCTTAAACAACAGCAGAGACTGGCCAAATGCTCAGAGTCATCCATAACATACCCACTGACTAGGCTGGCTAAACTTTAATCATGCTTCTCCCCTCTGAACTTCAGCTTTCCCCCAGGCTTGAGCAAGCCCTAAGAGTCAGACATTTCTGACTCCTTTAGCAGCTCATTCTAACAATCAGCTCACTACAGAAAGAAACTCTTCTTGTCAAACTGCTCCATCATGCTGTCTGTTGATCCATCCCCACCTCTTTCCTCATCTCACACACACACACACACACACATGCACACATACACAAACTTACACAAACTTACACACACACACGTGGTTGCTGCGCGCCCTCCTTATCTTCCATGTTAACGAAATATCTTTTTCTCTTCCATTTTGAGACACGTTAAGAACTTGTGTTCAAAGCATTCTCCCTATTGCAATCAGTTCATTTCATTATTCAGTTGTGTCCGACTGTGTGCAACCCCATGGACTGCAGCACACCAGGATTCCTTGTCCATCACCAACTCCCAGAGCTTGCTGAAACTCAAGTCCATTGAATCCCCGATGCCATCCATCCATATTATCCACTCTCATCCCCTTCTCCTTGGCCTTCATTCCTTCCTAGCATCAGGATTTTTTCCAGTGAGACAGTTCTTTGCATCAGGTAGACAAAGCACTGGAGTTGCAGCTTCAGTGTCAGTCTTTCTGGTGAATATCAGGACTGATACCACACGTCCATGGAGTGTTGGCTGAATGGGCACAGGAAGGACTAGAGGATTTACTTCAAGTTCAAGGTTAGCAGTGGTGGCAGTGAGAAGATATACCTCGTCCAAAGTAAGGAGCAGTGGCTGCACTTTGCTGGAGCAGCCGTGAAGAGATACCACGTCCAAGGTAAGAGAAACCCATGTAAGATGGTACGTGTTGCAAAACGGCATCAGAGGGCAGACACACAGAAACCATAATCACAGAAATCTAGTCAATCGAATCACATTAGAACCACAGCCATTTCTAACTCAATGAAACTAAGCCAGGCCCTGTGGGGCCTCCCAAGTTGGGTGGGTCATAGAGGAGCAGTCTGACAGAATGTGGTCCACTGGAGAATTTAAGGACCATGCCATTTCAGTATTCTTGCCTTGAGATACACATGAACAGTATGAAAAGGCAAAACGATAGGATACTGAAAGAGGAACTCCCCAGGTCAGGAAGTGCCCAATATGCTACTGGAGATTGGTGGAGAAATAACTCCAGAAAGAATGAATGAATTGAGCCAAACCAAAAACAATACCCAGTTGTGGATGTGACTGGTGACAGAAGAAAGATCCAATGCTATAAAGAGCAATATAGCTTAGGAACCTGGAATGTTACGTCCATGAATCAAGACGAAAGGGAAGTGGTCAAACAGAAGATGGCAAGAGTGAACGTCAACATTTGAGGAATCAGTGAACTAAAATGGACTGGAATGGGTGAATTTAACTCAGATGATCATTCTATCTACTACAGCGGGTACGAATCCCTCAGAAGAAATTGAGTAGCCATCATGATCAATAAAAGAGTCCAAAATGCAGTAGCTGGATGGAATCTCAAAAACTGTTGAATGATCTCTGTTCGTTTCAAAGGGAAACCATTCAATATCACAGTAATCCAGGTCTATGCCCCAAAAAGTAACGATGTAGAAGCTGAAGTTGACCGGTTCTATGACGACCGACAAGATCTTTTAGAACCAAAACCCAAAAAACATGTCCTTTATGTTATAGTGGACTGGAAAGCAAAAGTAGGATGTCAAGAAACACCTGGAGTAACAGGAAAATTTGGCTCTGGAGTATGGAATGAAGTAGGGCAAAGACCAATAGAGTTTTGCAAAGAAAACACACTGGTCATACAAACAACCTCTTCCAATAACACAAGAAAAGACTCTACACATGGACATCACCATATGGTCAACACTGAAATCAGATTGATTATATCATTTGCAGCCAAAGATGGAGAAGCTAAATACAGTCAGCAAAACAAGACTGGGAGCTGACTGTGGCTCAGATCATGAGCTCCTTATTGCCAAATTCAGATTTAAATAGAAGACAGTAGGGGAAACCACTAGATCATTCAGGTATGATGTAAATGTAATCACTTATGATTGTACACTGGAAGTGAGAAATAGATATAAGGGACTAGACTTGACAGATAGAGTGCCTGATGAACTATGGACAGAGGTTCGTGACATTGTACAGGAAACAGATCCTCATGCAAAAGAAATGCCAAAAAGCAAAAGGGCTGTCTGGGGAGGCCTTACAAATAGTTGTGAAAAGAAGAGAAGCTATAAGCAAAGGAGGAAAAGAAAGATATAAGCATCTGAATGCAGAGTTCCAAAGAATAGCAAGAAGAGATTAGAAAGCCTTCTTCAGTGATCAATGCAAAGAAATAGAGGAAAACAATGGAATGGCAAAGACTAGACATCACTTCAAGAAAATTCGAGATACCAAGGGAACATTTCATGCAAAGATGGGCTCGATAAAGGACAGAAATGGTATGGACCTAACAGAAGAAGAAGATTTAAGAAGAGGTGGTAAGAATACACAGAAGAACTGTACAAGAAAAACCTTCATGACACAGATAATCATGATGATGTGATCACACATTTAGGGCCAGACATCCAGGAATGTGAAGTCAAGTGGGCCTTAGAAAGCATCACTTCCAACAAGGCTAGTGGAGGTGATGGAATTCCAGTTGAGCTATTTCAAATCCTGAAAGATGATGCAATGAAAGTGGTGCACTCAATATGCCAGCTAAATTTAAAACTCAGCAGTCAGCACTGGATTGGAAAAGGTCAGTTTTCACTCCCATCCCCAAGAAAGGCAACGCCAAAGAATGCTCAAACTACTGCACAATTGCACTCATCTCACATGCCAGTAAAGTAATTCTTAACATTCTCCAAAGCAGGCTTCAGCAATATGTGAATCGTGAACTTACAGATGTTCAAGCTGGTTATAGAAAGGCAAAGGAATCAGAGATCAAATTGCCAACATCTGCTGGATCATGGAAAAAGCAAGAGAGTTCCATAAAAATATCTATTTCTACTTTATTGACTATGCCAAAGCCTTTGACTGTGAGGATCACAGTAAACTATGGAAAATTCTGAAGAGATGGGAAAACCAGACCATCTGATGTGCCTCTTTAGAAACTTCTATGCAGGTCAGGAAGCAACAGTTAGAACTGGACATGGAACAACAGACTGGTTCCAAATAGGAAAAAGAGTACATCAAGGCTGTATATTGTCACTCTGCTTATGTAATTTATATGCAGAGTGCATCATGAGAAACGGTGTGCTGGAGGAAGCACAAGCTGGTTTCAAGATTGCCGGGAGAAATATCAATAAGTTCAGATATGCAGATGACACCTCCATTATGGCAGAGAGTGAAGAAGAACTAAAGAGCCTCTTGATGAAAGTGAAAGAAGAGAGTGAAAAAGTTGGCTTAAAGCTCAACATTCAGAAAGCGAAGATCATGGCATCTTGTCCCATCACTTCATGGGAAGTAGATGGGGAAACAGTGGAAACAGTGGCTGAGTTTATTTTTCTGGGCTCCAAAATCACTGCAAATGGTGACTGCAGCCATCAAATTAAAGGGAGCTTATTCCTTGGAAGTAGAATTTTGACAAACCTCGACAACATATTAAAAAGTAGACTCTGTGGGAAAGGGTGGGGTGATTTGGGAGAATGGCATTGAAACACATATAGTATCATATATGAAATGAATCGCCAGTCCAGGTTCGATTCATGATACATGATGCGTGGGGCTGGTGGACTGGGATGACCCAGAGGGATGGTACAGGGAGGGAGGTGGGAGGGGGCTACAGGATGGGGAACACATGTACACCTGTGGCAGGTTCATGTTGATGTATGTCAAAACCAATACCATATGTAAAGTAATTAACCTCCCATTAAAATAAATTTATATTAAAAATAAAAAAATAGCAGAGACATTACTTTGGAAACAAAGATCTGTCTAGTCAAGGCTATGGTTTTTCCAGGGGTCAGGTATGGATTGAGATTTGGACTATAAAAAAGCTGAGCACCAAAGAATTGATGCTTTTGAACTGTGGTGTTGGAGCAGACTCTTGAGAGTCCCTTGGACTGCAAGGAGATCCAACCAGTCCATCCTAAAGGATATCAATTCTGAGTGTTCATTGTGAAGACTGATGTTGAAACTGAAACTCCAATATTTTGGCCACCTGATGCGAAGAGCTGACTCATTGGTAAAGACCCTTTAGTGGATAAAATTGAGAGCAAGAAAAGGGGACAACTGAGGAAGAGATGGTGAGATGGCATCACCAACTCAATGGACATGGGTTTGGGTGGACTCCGCGAGTTGGTGATGGACAGGGAGGCCTGGTGTGCTGCGGTTCATGGTGTCGCAAAGAATCAGACATGACTGAAAAACTGAACTGACTTCCTCTCAGTCTTTCAGTGGAGACCAGTCCTTCTGTCTTCCCATTTGTCTCTGCCTCTCTGAATTTAAGTGCATCAATTATCTATTATGGTCTTGAAGGGGTGATCTTGTGGGGGAGCATCCTTGTACAGTCTGTACCATAGTCAGCAGGGGCTGGGGGTGGGGGTGGGGCTGGATTTGATGGACCACAAGTCACATCTTTCCTTAGGGTGTGCCAGCACCTATGGCTGGGAAGTTCATTGGTACCAGGTCTGAAGCCAGATGTGAGGCAGAGACTTCCTTTTCCTCAGTGGCTTTCACTGTCCTATTGTGGGCAGGGTGATATCCCAAATTTCTAGAGCAATGCCCTGAATGTCAGGCCAGATCTGGCTGTGTTGCCTCAATTATGTGTGCTCCCATCTCCCAACACTACAACCCTACCACAGAGGGACAAGAGGAGCATGTTCTGGTTAGAAAAATAACAAAAGGAGCAAATCTGCAGGCTGGCTGCTTACAGAGATCCAGGCTACCTTCAACGTGCCATCTGTGCCATCACCATCAGTAGCATCTCCTGCCCTGCTTAAACACACCTTCTGGTCTGAAACCTCTTGGTCTCTCACAGTTGAACACTTCTCCCAGCTTCTGTTATCCTTGCCCTGTTGAAGAGGGGTGCTAATGGGCAGGTGAGGCCCTCATGGACTCTGGGCACATACTGGGTCATCTGCTGTGGCAGTCTGGCCTCCATTAGAGATCAGGACTTCTCCTGATACGCTGCCTATGTAAGTGCCCTCCATGAGCATGACCCCGGCTCTGCCAACCACATGCCGCCCTGGCCCAGATGCACCTATGTTTCCAATATCCCAGCTGTCTGCCGGGTCATGGCAGCCCCTGCTCCAGTGAGGATCGTCCACACAGAGTAAGCAGGGCGTGTGTAAGTATGGGCAGTTTTTGGGAAAACAGACATCTACAAATGTGGTCTCCATCTGTCCTCATTGTGGCTTGGGAGCAAGCCCCTGAGCACATGCTCCTGGAGGGGGCAGTGCAGGCTTCCCACAGACCTCCTGTTTGTCCACATAGCCCTCCAACCATCTAAGGGTATTTGTCTTCCCTGTGTCAGACCCCAGGACTCGTGTGTCCAATATATGGCTTGAACCACTCACACCCGGGGCATATCTCCAACCGTGTAATCTCCCTTATATTCTGAGTCCTCTCCCATGGGCACACCTCAGGACTTGAATCAACCTTTGCCCTTCATACCCTCTTCCCTGTGGTTCTTCCTGTGAGGGTAAGTTTGGGAAGCTTTCTGCATTTTCCAATTAGTTTTTTGAGCTATTTGTTCTACATGTTTAGGGATTCTTTTTATATTTTTTCATTCGAGTATATTTGATTTACCATGTTGTGTTTCAGCTGTCTAGTAAAGTGATTCAGCTTTACATATACAAGTATTTGGATTTCCCCATTGGCTCAGTTGTTAAAGAATCACCCTGCAATGATGGAGATTTGGGTTCAAACCCTGGGTTGGGAAGATATGCTCAGAGGGACATGACAACCCTCTCCAGTATTCTTGCCTCGAGAATCTCTTGGACAGAGAAGCCTAGCAGGCTACAGTGCATAGGGTCACAAAGAGTATGGCACATCTGAATCAACTGAGATTGCACAGGCACACATACATATAGCTATTTCTTTACAAATTCTTTTTCCATTTCTGTTGTTACAGAATTTCTAGCAGAGTTGCCTGTGGTTTTGTAGTAGGTCCTTGTTGGTTATCTATTTTATATCTAGTGGTGTCTCTATATATGTTAATACCCAACTCCCAATTCATCCCCCCCACCCCAACTTGCCATTTGGTAACCATCAGCTTGGCTTCTATGTAGATGTGTTTTTCATGTTCTTTGGGGGAGGCATTTAATCGTTTGAAGTCGTCCTACTTTTCTATTTTTGCTTTGGTAGCCTACGCTTTCGGTGTCACATACATAAAGTCACTTCTAAGACCAATGATTACAACTTCTCCAGGATGTTTTCTTCTAGTTGATTTATAGTTTCAGATCTTGCATTTAAATCATTAATCAATTCTGAGTTTAGTTTTTTATGTGGTATAAGGTTAGGTTCCTATTTCAATCTTTTGCATTTAGATTTCCAGTTGCCCACAGCAGTTAATTGAAGAGATGGTGAGGTGAAACTTAATCATGATCATCTCAAGGCAGTAATGAGTGACAAGCCTTTCGGAAAGACACTGGAGTGAGGGACTTGGCCAGGAGCATGTAAAGTTTGGGGACTCCCACTTGATTCCCGCTGATACGTAAATGTGATCCTGGGCAGATGCATTCTGACCCTAGGCACATAGACTTGCTCTTGACCTCTGCCCATCAAGAGAAGCCTCTGGGCCAGCAGTATTGTGCACTCATCATGAGTCCGTGGGCACTGCTTTGGCTTTTGCATTTGTTGTCATTCCAATGGGTAGTCTTAATACAAAGACATGGAGTTCCTCTTGACTACTGATAAAATTAGCTTCTCATTTAAGTTCCTTTGACTTTTGATCCACTCTGTAGTTTATGTGTTTTACTATATTTTCAAACAGATGCTTGGACATACTTGGCAGAAGAGAGAGATTCTCTCCCTTACAGTCTTAGATAATCCAACTTCTGATAATATTTTATATCCCCACACTGCTGATTTCTAATCCATTTACCTCTCTGGCATGCATTTCTGATAAGATACATACTCAAAAATCTATCCTACAAAATGCATGTAATGAACTGCAAGTGATTAGAGAACGTGAAAATATTAATACACAAGAGAATAATTAAGAACATTTCCTTGGGTGGTGACCATTAGGCTGGCATCAGATGGTTGCTAGTTTCTGAGTCACAGAAGATAGGATGGACACAGGCATAGAGGATGTAGAAGGTCTTAGGGAAATCATTGTATCAGTCAATAGAGGATGTTATGGACACAGCTAGAGGGATCAGTTGAAATCTATTCATAGCGAACCTGTATAAGTGAAAGTATAATGAGTATCTACTACTCTTTGTGAGTGCTAAAGAGCAAACCCCACACCCCTATACAACACAGCTTTTGCAATAGGACTTGTCATGTTTGAATCACAATATACTGTCCTTTTCCAGGAGAGCTACAGGCGTCTGATATTGATTTATTGTTGTTGATCTAAATGGATATACCCCTTCTCAACTCATGACTTAGTGTTTATATTTTTCTCTTTTAACCCTAAGAGTTTTTGGATGTTTTTTAAACTCTATGAATCTTGAATTCTTTCTGCAAGTTGGCACTATATCCACGGATATTAAAATATATAATAGCGCTACTTTAGGGAAACAAGGCCCTCTAACCTCCACTTTTTGTCCACCTCAGGATTTTCCTGATAGCTCTTTTGGGGAAGATTCTGCCTGCAAAGCTGTAGACATCAGTTCAATTCCTGGGTAGGGAAGCTCTTCTGGAGAAGGGATAAGCTACCCACTCTAGCATTCTTTGGCTTCCCTGGTGGCTCAGCTGGTGAAGAATCCACTTTCAATGTGGGATGCCTGGGCTTCATCCCTGGGATGGGAACATCCCTAGAGTAAGGAAAGGCTACCCACTCCAGTATTCTGGCCTGGAGAATTCCAAGGACTGCATAGTCCATGGGTCACCAACCTTCGGACACGACTGATCAACTTTCACTTTCAGCTCTTCAGGCCTAGAAATCTTTTACCTTTCCCTAACAGCAAGTATTTCAGTCAGTCCTAAAACAGAGCATTAAAATGTGATAGTGTTAAATGGTGATAATATATACAGATCTGCAATCACAGCACCCACCTATCAGGGCTCTCTGTCCATATCATCCTTGAAGCTACTTACCTGACTAATTTTCACAGGCAGGGTTGATAGTTCTCACACTTCCTTTGAAAAGACAACAAACCCAGGGTCTCCTTCACTCTTAATGATTTTAAATCACATTCAGTGACTGACTTTGAAACATCAACTGTGTCTCTCAGGAGTTAAAGTGCCAGAAATATTTAACTAGGGAGCTGCAGTCCAGATAAAAGATACCGTAGCATTGACTTAAAATCTGAACTCAACTCTTTTGATGTAGATGGTGAAACTCTGTTTTAATTGTTTCTAAAATGCTTTTTGAAAACACACGTGATTCCTCTGGTAGAGACTCTGCCTTATATATCTCCATATTTGATTGAGTACTCCTTGAAACTATTCAAACACTTCAAAACTAAAGTTAACACCAAATTAAATATTTGAAACTCTTCTTTTTAAAGCACGAAAACTTGTAGAACTTGGACTCACAAAAGAGTTTATTGGGGAATAATGTTTTACGACTGTAGTTATTTAGAAATACTAAAGGATGGTTATAAGTATAAGACCAGCTTTTACCCAGTCTTATATTAATACTTTTATCAAAAGTCTCTGTCCTGACTTCTCTGGCTGTCCAGTGGTTAGGACTCCATGTTTTCACTAGAAGAGGAACCGGGTCAATCCCTGGTCAGGGAACTAAGATCCCACAAACTGCATGGTGCCCCCCAGCCAACAAAAATTATCTGTGTGTCGTGATCCTGTTAGTCATCTGCACCAGGATTGGGCCACCTCCACTTCCCTGCCCTTGGGAACACACTGCTCCCACAAATTTCTTAGGAAAACAATGGCCTAATTGATATTTGATATGATCCCTCCAAACATTATTTTAATCTTTGGGAGTGCTAATTGTGGGTTTTATTTGTATCCGCATTTTGTGCCTCCTGAGCACCTTTAGCTGACAGCATAGGTCAGTGATGCAATAAAGCCCATTATGACGTAAGTGGCCAGGAGGTGATTTCTGCCTGCCTCACTCAGGGGAAGTATGACATTCACCATCCCCATGTAAAGCCCTCTTCCCATCTGGGTTCTGGCAATCTAGACCCTAATGTCACTCCACACGCCAAACAATGGCAGTAACACCACACCACTACACCTTGCCGCTGAGATCAATTGTTAAGCAGGGTTATTCACCTTCAGTGCAGACTCCTGACCCAGTTATAACATTTAATCTCTGGCTAACTGGGGACCTGAGGGTCTGTTCCCTCAGCTCTTGGGACCCCATATCCCTCCCCACTCAGGTGCCCACCTCTATGCTTCCTTCCATCGCTTCGCATCAAAAAATTCACACACACACAATATAATCTTTTCACAATTTGATGTATATTTTAATAGCATCCATCATTTTACTATGTTAGTGTGGAGGTCAGTCTTTTCCTGGTTGGCCATTTCTAAGAAAGCAGACCTCTGGAGACACAATTCTAAACAGTCTGACCTTTTCTATTCAGTTACTGGCTGCCCAGCTTGCACTTCTCCTGGGTCTTTCATTCTGCGGTGGCTGAGCTTACTTTCTCTTTTGATTCTGCTTCCTTCTCTGATTCAGCCTCATATTTTGGTACACTTTTAGGTTTTGATTCAGTTTCTTATATGCACAGGAACAGAAAAAACAGTTTGGTTTTCTTGTTTCTTCACCTTCTTCGACTGAGTGTCATATGATCAGACTTTCATTCTCAAGTTTCCTTTTAGTGTTTTTCTGACCCTCATGGTCATATTCTGTGCCTTGAAAGACAAGAGAAGGGTGTTAGTTTTGAGGAAAATATATCACATCTGATTTGCAAGGGAGATTTCAAGAAAAGGGATGTGGGCTGATGAGGGCTTTTGTGGCAGTCAAGGGCAGTGTATTGGTCTTGGCAGCAACATCAATGGAGAACGTGGGGAGCATAGATGGAATCATCTTACCTTCACACTGCCTCTGTATCTCTGTGGACAAAGGGTCTTCTTTCGTCCTTTCACCCTTGAAGCACACCACTTTGGAACTCTTCTTGGCTGCCGAAGCTTACTGTTTACCTTATGATCATAGTATGACATGGCCTAACCCAGAATCTCTGCCTCTGACCTCCCTATATATACCTTCTCAGGACAATGAGGAGCCACACCCTTCAATCTGATTGGTCAGCTAGGCACTCCCCCAGCCAATGGTGGCTTTGGGGTCTTAGACATCACAATGTACCACTGTGCCCATCAACATGGGTTAGTGGGTGTTGAGGGAGGCCATGATACAACTTTCTCACCCCTGACACCTCTGTGTGTCTGATTCTGGGGAGTGGTGATTCAGGGGCATGGTGTTTCTTCTCCTGACCCTCAGACTTTCCTTCAGTGCCCTTTATTCTTTGACTTATATGTCTCCCTTCAACACTTCTGACTCCTCCATCCCTGTATGAACCTCTACCAAACTCTTTTCACTCCAAATCTGTTCCTTAGAGTCGTCTAGTCATTTCATCTTTCGACCAACCTCTTCCTAGTGGGGATTCTTGAGGGGCTTAAGGAACTTAAGAGCAAGCACTTAACATGGAAAAACATAATTAAGAACAGGTTGGATGTTTTTTCTACTCTAATGAGCTTTAGAGACCCCAAGACTTGGTGAATCATCAGTCTGTTGCCTGAAGGTCTATAAACCATCTCCATAAAAGTACACATCAGAGCCAAGAAAGTCATAAATGTCTCCTCCACTAATATTGTTGGGGACACTTCAACTCTCATATTGAGTAGGGAAACTCAGTTTGCCCCATCTACCAGAAATATATTCCCGATTTAAAAAAAAAAAAATTAAGGTGCTCAAAGGCAAGAGTCAGATGACCAATGCACCACTCTCTCTTGACTGAATCACTTCCCCAGTGATCCTTCATTGACAGTTATCATCAGGTAGGGCCCAATGTGGAGCTGACCATAGCTGAGCAGGAGAAATGACTATAGGTATCTCACTGATAGTTGGTTGCTTATTGGCAGGGCCGAGGGATGCACTATCCAATTTCTGGGCAAGTCTTCTTGCTTAGTAACAGAATGTGGAGTAATTCGGCAAAGCAATGGCTACCTGCTAATGGCTGTGCTCATGCTGCATTGTTCCATAAGGATATGTTGGGTCCAGTGTGCTTTAATCTTTTTGACTGACTTCTTTCCCACCGCAGATTTTGATTTCACGTGCTTGTTTAACTTTTGTACATCATTCTTTCATTGTATTCCCAGGCATGCCAGTCAGCAGTGCTTATCTATATGGCCCTCCAACAGCTGCCACATGATTGCATGTGCCGCATATACTATAGTTAATATTTCAAAGCCAACAAGAATGTCAAAGCCAGCCCACCTTGAGAACTACTTTGACAAACCTTAACCTCACAGTGATTGTTATTCTATTAACAATGTAACAGAGCCGAGTGAGCACAGCCCTATGCAGTTAGTCATTGTTGTACTTCATTTCAACCCAACCTGCTCCGAGGTAACAGGTGTAGTTCAGCCTTGCTTGGTGCCTCAAATGGCCCCATTCACAAGCATCCAACGGTAAATGAGTGACCATTAGTTGTCCTGCTCAGCTATTGATCAGCATCACAGTGGGCCCTGCCCCACAGTTACTGTCAAGAAGGGAGTATTAGGGAAGTATTTAAGGAGGGGTGGTGTGCTGGTCATCAGCTGGAAAGGGAGAGAAGAGGCAAATTCAGGTATTCTTTTGGAGGGCCTGGAGATCACCCAGCCTTGGGCCAGTGGGTGAGCTGGAGGTCCCAGTGTAATAGACTGGGGACGACATCCTGTAGTGCTCCAGAGCCCTCAGTAAGGCCCTCCAGTAGCCTTGGCTCAGGCCTTGAGGAGCGGTGAACCTCTTCCACATCCCTGTCTCTGCAACGTACTAGCAGTGGCCATCTTTCTGGGCCTCAGTCTCTGAGAACTGGTCTCCTCACTTGGACAGCCTTAGGAGACAGGACCTATTGGGTTGGGTGCCTGGCCCCACTAAGGATGAAATCTGGGCAGAATGTGGGAATCATGACCTGTAGGAGCTGCCCAATGCGATGTGTTTCTGCTTATCCAGGATGGGGCATTTCAAGGTGAAAGTTGTGCCTTGAGACTTTGCCCTCTCTTGACAGGGCAAGAATGACAGAAAAGAACATTCATCTGGTAGAGATATATAGGAACATTATTACCTGGCCATGACCTAACTTTAAGCACAAAGGATGTGACACCAAGAAGTCTGTAACAACTTACCACAACTTTCTCTGACATTTGCTTTTAAATGTACTTAAGTGAAAACGTTCAATAACTTTGAGTTCTTAGGGCAAGAGCCACCCACATCCTTCTATGAATCTGTAATAAACCTTTCCGTCTTCGAAACTCAAACATTTAGTTTTGGTGGGCCTCATTCTGCATCAAGCACATGGATTTGCAATTTTGATAACAACCATCCTGTCGAAGGGCTGACTTGGCCTCTCTTAAACAACAGCAGAGACTGGCCAATTGCTCACAGTCATTCATAACATACCCATTGACTAGGCTTGGCTAAACTTTAGCCATGCTCTATCCTCTGAACTTCAGCTTTCCCCCACGATTGAGCAAGCGCTATGAGTCACATATTTCTGACTCCTTTAACAGCTCATTCTAAGAATCAGCTCACTACAGAAAGAAACACTTCCTGTCAAACTGCTCCATCATGCTGTCTGTTCATCCATCCCCATCTCTTTCCCCATCACACACACACACACACACACACACACAAACTTACACACACACACATAGTTGCTGTACACCCTCCTTATCTTCCATGTTAATGAAATATCTTTTTCAGTTTCATTTTGAAACATGTTAATAACTTGTGTTCAAAGCATTCTCCCTATTGCAGTCAGTTCATTTCATTTGTTCAGTTGTGTCTGACTGTGTGCAACCCCAGGGACTGTAGCACACCAGGATTCCTTGTCATCACCAATTCCCAGAGCTTGCTGAAACTTAAGTCCATCGAATTCCCAATGCCATCCAACCATCTCATCCTCTCTCATCCCCTTCTCCTTGGCCTTCATTCCTTCCTAGCATCAGGATCTTTTCCAATGAGACAGTTCTTTGCATCAGGTGGACAAAGTACTGGAGTTGCAGCTTCAGTGTCAGTCCTTCTAGGGAATAATCAGGACTGATACCACACGTCCTTGGAGTGGTGGCTGCATGGGCACAGAAGGGATTAGAGGATCTACTGCACGTTCAAGGTCAGGAGTGTTGTCAGTGAGGAGATATACCTCGTCCACGGTAAGGAGCAGTGGCTGTGCTTTGCTGGAATAGCCGTGAAGAGATACCCCATTCCAAGGTAAGAAAAACCCACTTAAGACAGTAGGTTTTGCAAGACAGCATCAGGGGCAGACACACTGAAACCAGAAGCACAGAAATCTAGTCCATTTAATGACACTAGAACCACAGCCTTCTGTAACTCAATGAAACTAAGCCAGGCCCTGTGGGGCCTCCCAAGTTGGGCGGTCATGGTGGAGAAGTCTGACAGAATGTGGCCCACTGAAGAAGGAAGGGCAATCCACTTCAGTATTCTTGCCTTGAGATCCTCCTGAACAGTATGAAAAGGCAAAATGATAGGATACTGAAAGAGGAACTTCCGAGGTTAGTAGGTGTCCAATATGCTACTGGAGATCGGTGAAGAAATAACTCCAGAAAGAATCAAGGGATTACTCAGACATTAAAAAGAATACATTTGAATTAGTTCTAATGAGGTAGATGAAACTGGAGCTATTATACAGAGTGAAGTAAGCCAGAAAGAAAAACACCAATACAGTATACTAATGCATATATATGGAATTTAGAAAGATGGTAACAATAAGCCTCTGTATGAGACAGTGAAAGACACACTGATGTATAGAACAGTCTTATGGTCTCTGTGGGAGAGGGAGAGGGTGGGAAGATTTGGGAGAATGGCATTGAAACTTGTATAATATCATGTATGAAATGAGTCACCAGTCCAGCTTCGATGCACTATACTGGATGCTTGGGGCTGGTACACTGGGATGACCCAGAGGGATGGTATGGGGAGGGAGAAAGGGAGGAGGGTTTAGGATGGGGAACACATGTACCCCTGTGGTAGATTCATTTCGATATTTTGCGAAACTAATAAAATATTGTAAAGTTTAAAAATAAAATAAAATTAAAAAAAGAAAAAAGAGAGAGAATGAAGGGATTGATCCAAACAAAAACAATACCCAGTTGTGGATGTGACTGGTGACAGAAGAAAGGTCCAATGCTATAAAGAGCAATAGCATAGGAACCCAGAATGTTAATTCCATGAATCAAGGCAAATTGGAAGTGGTCAAACAGGAGATGAAAGAGGGAACGTCAACATTCTAGGAATCAGTGAACTAAAATGGACTGGAATGGGTGAATTTAACACAGAAGACCATTATATCTACTATGGCGGGCAGGAATCCCTCAGGAGAAATGCAGTAGCCATCATGGTCAACAAAAGAGTCCAAAATGCAGTAGCTGGATGCAATCTCAAAAACTATAGAATGATCTCTGTTCGTTTCCAAGGCAAAACATTCAATATCACAGTAATTCAAATCTATGCCCCAACAATTAACGATGAAGAAGCAGAAGTTCCAAGGTTCTATGAAGACCGACAAGACCTTTTAGAACTAACACCCTTAAAAGATATCCTTTGCATTATAGTGGACTGGAATGTGAAAGTAGGAAGTCAAGAAACACCTGAAGTAACAGGAAAATTTTGCTCTGGAGTATGGAATGAAGCAGGGCAAAGGCTAAGAGAGTTTTGCAAAGAGAACACACTGGTCATAGCAAACACCTTCTTCCAACAACACACAAAAAAGACTCTAACCATGGACATCACCAGGTGGTCAACATTGAAATCAGACTGATTATATCGTTTGCAGCCAAAGATGGAAAAGCTCTATACAGTCAGCAAAACAAGACTGGGAGCTGACTGTGGCTCAGATCATGAGCTCCTTATTACCAAATTCAGATTCAAATTGAAGAAAGTAGGGAATACCATTAGACCATTCAGGTATGATGTAAATTCAATCCCTTATGATTATACAGTGGAAGTGAGAAATAGATTTAAGGGACTAGACCTGACAGATAGAGTGCCTATTGAACTATGGCACTCTATAGAGGTTCATGACATTGTACAGGAGACAGGGATCAAGACCATCCCCATGGAAAAGAAATGCCAAAAAGCAAAAGGACTGTCTGCGGAGGCCTTACAAATAGTTGTGAAAAGAAGAGAAGTGAAAAGCACAGGAGAAAAGGAAAGATATAAGCATCTGAATGCAGAGTTCCAAAGAATAGGAAGAACAGATAAGAAAGCCTTCCTCAGTGATCAATACAAAGAAATAGAGGAAAAAACAGAATGGGAAAGACTAGACATCTCTTCAAAAACTTTGAGATACCAAGGGAATATTTCATGCAAAGAAGGGCTCAATAAAGGACAGAAATGGTATGGATCTAACTGAAGCAGAAGATATTAAGAAGAGGTGGTAAGAAGACCCAGAAGAACTGTACAAAAAAAATCTTCATGACCCAGATAATCATGATGGTGTGATCACGCACCTAGGGCCTGACAGCCTGGAATGTGAAGTCAAGTGGGCCTTTGAAAGCATCACTACGAACAAAGCTAGTGGATGTGATGGAATTCCAGTTGAGCTATTTCAAATCCTGAAAGTTGATGCAGTGACAGTGCTGCACCCAATATGCCACCTAATTTGGAAAACTCAGCAGGGACCACAGGACTGGAAATTTTCACTCCAATTCCCAAGAAAGGCAACACCACAGAATGTTCAAACTACTGCACAATTCACTCATCTCACATGCCAGTAAAGTAATTCTTAAAATTCTCCAAAGCAGGCTTCAACAATATGTGAATCATGAACTTCCAGATGTTCAAGCTGGTTATAGAAAAGGCAGAGGAATCAGAGATCAAATTGCCAACATCCACTGGATCAGGGATAAAGCAAGAGTTTTCCATAAAAATATCTCTTTCTGCTTTATTGACTATGCCAAAGCCTTTGACTGTGAGGATCATGGTAAACTGTGGAAAATTCTGAAAGAGATGGGAATACCAGACCACCTGACCTGCCTGTTGAGAAACCTCTATGCAGGTCAGGAAGCAACAGTTAGAACTGGACATGGAACAACAGACTGGTTCCAAATAGGAAAAAGAGTACATCAAGGCTGTATATTGTCACTCTGCTTATTTAATTTATATGCAGAGTGCATCATTAGAAATGCTGGGCTGGAGGAAGCACAAGCTGGAATCAAGATTGCTGGGATAAATATCAATAAGCTCAGATACGCAGATGATACCAGCGTTATGGCAGAGAGTGAAGAAGAACTAAAGAGCCTCTTGATGAAAGTGAAAGAAGAGCGTGAAAATGTTGGCTTAAAGTTCAACATTCAGAAAGCGAACATCATAACATCTGGTCCGGTCACTTCATAGGAAGTAGAAGGAAAAACAGTGGAAACAGTGGCTGAGTTTATTTTTCTGGGATCCAAAATCACTGCAGATGGTGACTGCAGCCATGAAATCAAAGGGAGCTTACTCCTTGGAAGTAGAGTTATGACTAACCTAGACAGCATATTAAAAAGGAGAGACTCTGTGGGAGAGGGTGGGGTGATTTGGGAGAATGGCATTGAAACATGTATAATATCATATATGAAAGGAATCTCCAGTCCAGGTTCGATGCATGATACAGGATGCTTGGGGCTGGTGGACTGAGATGACCCAGAGGGATGGTACAGGGAGGGAGGTGGGAGGTGGGTACAGGATGGGGAACACATGTACACCTATGGCAGGTTCATGTTCATGTATGGCAAAACCAAAACCACATGTAAAGTAATTAACCTCCCAATAAAATAAATAAATTTATATATATAAAAAAAAGCCGAGACATTACTTTAGCAACAAAGGTCTGTCTACTCAAGGCTATGGTTTTTGTAGTGGTCAGCTATGGATTGAGAGTTGGATTATAAAAAAGCTGAGTGCCAAAGAATTGATGCTTTTGAACTGTGGTGTTGGAGAAGACTCTTGAGAGTCCCTTGGACTGCAAGGAGAGCCAAACAGACCTTCCTAAAGGATATCAGTCCTGAGTATTCATTGGGAAGACTGATGTTGAAACTAAAACTCCAATATTTTAGCCACCTGATGTGAACAGCTGACTCATTGGTAAAGACCCTGATGCTGGGAAATATTGAGGGCAGGAGGAGAAGGGGACGACAGAGGAAGAGATGGTTAGATGGCATCACCAACTCAATGGACATGGGTTTGGGTGGACTCTGCAAGCTGGTGATGGACAGGGAGGCCTGGTGTGCTGTGGTTCATGGTGTCGCAAAGAATCAGACACGACTGACAAACTGAACTGACTTCCTCTCAGTCTTTCATTGGAGACCAGTCCTTCTGTCTTCCCATTTGTCTCTGCCTCTCTGAATTTAAGTGCATCAATTAAGTATTATGGTCTTGAAGGGGTGATCTTGTGGGGGAGCATCCTTGTACAGTCTGTACCATAGTCAGTGGGGGGTGGGGGTGGGGGTGGGGCTGCATTTGATGGACCACAAGTCACATCTTTCCTTAGGGTGTTCCAGCACCTATGGCTGGGAAGTTCATTGGTACCAGGTTTTAAGCCAGATGTGAGGCAGAGACTTCCTTTTCCTCAGTGGCTTTCACTGTCCTGTTGTGGGCAGGGTACTATCCCAAATCTGGAGCAGAAGCCCTGAATATCAGGCCAAATCTGGCTGTGTTGCCTCAATTATGTGTGCTCCCCTCTCCCAGCACTACAACCCTTGCCACAGAGGGCCAAGAGGAGCATGTTCCGGTTAGAAAAATAACAAAAGGAGCAAATCTCCAGGCTGGCTGCTTACAGAGATCCATGGCTACCTCCCACTTTCCATCTGTGCCATCACCATCAGTAGTGTCTCCTGCCCTGCTTAATCATAGCTTCTGGTCTGAGACCTCTTGGTCCCTCACAGCTGATCACTTCCCCCAGCTTCTGCTATCCCTGTCCTTTTGAAGAGGTTGCTATTGGGCAGTGAGGCCCTCATGGGCTCTAGGAACATACTGGGTCATCTGCTGTGACAGTCTGGCCTCCATCAGAGATCAGGACTTCTCCTGATACGCTGCCTATGTAAGTGCCCCCCATGAGCATGACCCTGGCTCTTCCACCCGCATGCCTCGCTGGGCCAGATGCTCCTCTGTTTCCCACATCCCAGCTGTCTTCCTGGTCATGGCAGCCCCTGCTACAGTGCAGATCGGCCACACAGATAAAGCAGGGCGTGTGTAAGTGTGGGCAGTTTTTGGGAAAACAGGCATCTACAAATGTGGTCTCAATCTGTCCTCTTCATTGTGGCTTGCTCCCAAGCCCCTGAGCACATGCTCCTGGAGTGGGGAGTCCAGGCTTCCCACAGACCTCCTGTTTGTCCACATAGCCCTTCAACCATCTAAGTGTGTTTCTCTTCCCTGTGTCAGACCCCAGGATTTGTGTGTCCAATACATGGCTCGAACCACTCACACCCAGGGCATACCTCCAACTGTGTAATCTCTCTTATATTCTGAGTCCTCTTCCATGGGCACATGTCAGGACTTGAATCATCCTTTTCCCTTCATACCATGTTCCCTGTGGATCTTTCCTTGAGAGTAATTTTGGGAATCTTTCTGCATTTTCCAATTATTTTTTGAACTGATTTTTCTAAATGTTGATGGATTCTTTTTATTTATTTTTTTTCATTCCAGGATATTTGATTTACTATGTTGTGTTTCAGGTGAACAGAAAAGGGATTCAGCTTTACATATACATGTATTTGGGCTTCCCACTTGGCTCAGTTGTTAAAGAATCACCCTGCAATGAAGGAGATTTGGGTTCAATCCCTGGGTTGGGAAGATATGCTAAGAGGGACATGTCGAGCCTCTCCAGTATTCTTGCCTGCAGAATCCCATGGACAGAGGAGCCTAGCAGGCTACAGTCCTTAGTGTCAGAAAGAGTCGGGCACATTTGAATCAACTGAGCTTGTACAGGCACACATACATATATCCATTCCTTTACAAATTCTTTTTCCGTTTATGTTGTTGCAGAATTTCTAGCAGAGTTGCCTGTGGTTTTGTAGTAGGTCCTGGTTGGTTATCTATTTTATATATTGTGGTGTCTATATATATGTGAATCCCCAACTCCCAATTCATCCGCCCGCCCCAACTTGCCATTTGGTAACCATCTGCTTGGCTTCTATTAGATGTGTTTCTGATGTTCTTTGGGGGAGGCAGTTTAATCATTTGAAGTGATCCTACTTTTCCATTTTTGCTTTGGTTGCCTATGCTTTCGGTGTCACATACATAAAATCACATCTAAGACCAATGTTTACAACTTCTTCAGGATGTTTTCTTCTAGTTGATTTATAGTTTCAGACCTTGCATTTAAATCTTTAATCAACTCTGAGTTTAGTTTTTTATGTGGTATAAGGTAAGGGTCCAATTTCAATCTTTTACACTCAGATTTCTAGTTGCCCATGGCAGTTAATTGAAGAGATGGTGAGGTGAAACTTAATCATGATCATCTCAAGGCTGTAAATAGTGACAATCCTGTAGGAAAGGCAATGGAGTGAGGGACTTGGCCAGGTGCATGTAAAGTTTGGGGACTCCCACTTGATTCCCGCTGAGACATGGATGTGATCCTGGGCAGATGCGTTCTGACCCTAGGCACACAGACTTGCTCTTGACCTCTGCCAATCAAAAGAGGCCTCAAGGCCAGCAGTATTGTGCACTCATCATGAGTCCATGGGCACTGCTTTGGCTTTTGCATTTGGTGTCATGAAAATGTGTAGTCTTAATACAAAGACATAGAGTTCCTCTTGACGACTGATAAAATAAGCTTCTCATTTAAGTTCCTTTGACTTCTGATCCACTCTCTAGTTTACGGTTTTTACTATATTTTCAAAGAGATTCTTGGACATACTTGGAAGAAGAGAGTGATTCTCTCACTTACAGTCTTAGATAATCCAACTTCTGATAATATTTTATATCACCACACTGTTGATTTCTAATCCATTTACCTCTCTGTCATGCATTTCTGATAAGATACACACTCAAAAGTCTATCCTACAAACTGCATGTAATGAACTACAAGTGATTAGAGAAAGTGAAAATATTAATACACAAGAGAATGATTAAGAACATTTCCTTGGGAGGTGACCAGAAGGCTGGCCTCAGATGGTTGCTAGTTTCTGAGTCATAGAAGATAGGATGGACACAGGCATAGAGGAAAGTATAAGGTCTTAGGGAAATCACTGTAGCCTTCAATAGAGTTTGTTATGTCCACAGCTAGAGGGGTCAGTTGGAATCTATTCATAGCGACTTGTATAAGTGGAAGTATAAGGGTTTTTACTACTCTTTCTGAGTGCTAATGAGCAAACCCCCCACCCCCATACAACACAGTGTTTGCAGTAGGACTTTTCATGTTTGAATCACAATATACTGTCCTTTTCCAGGAGAGCTACATGCGTCTGATATTGATATATTGTTGTTGATATAAATGGATATACCCTTTCTCAACTCATGACTTAGTGTTTATGTTTTTCTCTTTTAACCCTAAGAGTCTTTGGATCCTTTATAAACTCTATGCCTCCTCAAATCTTTTTGCAAGGTGGCAGTGTATCCAAGGATATTAAAATATATACCAGTGCTACTTTAGGGAAACAAGGCTCTCTAACCTCCACTTTTGGTCCATGTCAGGTCCTTCCAGATAGCTGAGTTGGGAAAGATTCTGCCTGCAAACTGTAGACGTCAGTTCAATTCCTGGGTGGGGAAGCTCTGCTGGAGAAGGGATAAGCTACCCACTCTACCATTCTTTGGCTTCCATTGTAGCTCAGCTGGTGAAGAATCTGCCTTCAATGTGGGATGCCTCTGCTTGATCCCTGGGTTGGGAAGATCTCCTGGAGTAAGGAAAGGCTACCCCCTCCAGTATTCTGGCTTGGAGAATTCCATTACTGTATAGAACATGGGGTCATCAACCGTCGGACACGACTGAGCAACTTTCACTTTTAGCTCTTCAGGCCTAGTCATCTGTTACCTTTCCCTAACAGCAAGATTTTAGTCAGTCCTACAACAGGGCATTAAAATGTGATAGTGTTAAATGGTGATAATATATACAGATCTGGAATCACAGCACCCATCTATAAGGTCTCTCTGTCCATATCATCCTGGTAGATGCTTACCTAATTTTCACAGGCAGAGTTGATAGTTCTCCCACTTCCTTTGAAAGGACAACAAACCCAGGGTCTCCTTCACTCTTAATGATTTTAAATAACATTCATTGACTGATTTTGAATCATCAACTGTGTCTCTAAGGAGTTAAAGTGCCAGAAAGATGTTACTAGAGATCTGCTGTCCAGATAAAATATATTGTAGCATTGACTTAAAATCTGAACTCAACTCTTTTGATGCTGATGGTGAAACTCTGTTTTCATTGTTTATAAAATGCTTTCTGAAAACACACGGGATTCCTCTGGTAGAGACTCTACCTTTTATATCTCCATATTTGATTGACTACTCCTTGAAACTATTCAAACACTTCAAAACTAAAGTTAACACCAAATTAAATATTCGATACTCTTCTTTTTAAACCACAAAAACTTGTAGAACTTCGACTTACAATAGAGTTTATTGGGGAAGAATGTTTTATGACTAGTTATTTAGAAATATTAGGGGATAGTGATAAATATAAGACCAACGTTTACACAGTCTCATATTAATACTTTAATCAAAAGTCTCTGTCCTGACTTCTCTGGCTGTCCAGTGGTTAGGACTCCATGCTTTCACTAGAAGGGGAACCGGTTCAATCCCTGGTCAGGGAACTAAGATCCCACAAACTGCATGGTGCCCCCAAATGAGAAACATTATCTGTGCGTCGTTATCCTGTTAGTCATCTGCACTAGAATTAGGCCACCTCCACTGCCCTGCCCTTGGGAAAACACTGCTCCCACAAATTTCTTTGGATAACAGTGGCCTAATTGATATTTGGTCTGATCCCTCCAAACATTATTTTAATCTTTGGGAGTACTAATTGAGAGTTTTATTTGTATCCACATTTTGTGCCTCCTGAGGACCTTTAGCTGACAACATAGGTGAGTGATGCAACAAAGCCCGTTATCACGTAAGTGGCCAGGAGGTGATTTCTGCCTGCCTCACTCAGGGGAAGTATGACATTCACCATCCCCATGGGAGGCCGTCTTCCCATCTGGGTTCTGGCAATCTAGACCCTAATGTCACTCCACACCCCGAACAATGGCAGTAACACAACACCACTACTCCTTGCCACTGAGATCAATTGTTAAGCAGGGTTATTCACTTCAGTGCAGACTCCTGACCCAGTCCAGACCTGTATTCTCTGGCTAACTGTGGACCTTATGGTCTGTTCCCTCAGCTCTTGGGACCCCACATCCCTCCCCACTCAGATGCCCACCTCTTTGCTTTCTTCCCTCCCTTCCCATCAGAAAATTCACACACACACAAATATCCTCTTTTCACCATTTGATGTGTATTTTAATTGCAGCCATCAGTTTACTATGTTAGTGTAAGGGTCAGTCTTTTCCTGTTGTCCATTTCTATGAAAGCAGACCTCTGGAGACACAATTCTAAACTGTGTGACCTTTTCTTTTCATTTACTGGCTGACTAGGTTATACTACTCCAGGGTCTCTCTTTCTGGGGTGGCTGAGCTTACCTTCTCTTTCGATTCTGCCTCCTTCTTTGACTCTGCTTCATATTTTGGTACACTTTTTGGCTTTGACTCAGTTTCTTACGTGCACAGGAAAAGAAAAAACAGTTTGGTTTCCTTGTTTTCTTCACCTTCTTTGACTTAGTGGCATATGATCGGATTTTCTTTCTCAAGGTTCCTTTCAGAGGTCTTCTGACCCTTATGGTCATATTCTGTGCCTTGAAAGACAAGAGAAGGGTATTAGTTTTGAGGAAAGGGTATAACATCTGAGTTGGAAGGGAGATTTCATGAAAAGGGATGTGGGCTGATGAGGGCTTTTGTGGCAGGCAAGGACAGTGTAGAGATCTTGGGCAGAAAATTCAATGGAGAATGTAGGGAGCATCAATGGAATCATCTTACCTTCAGGGTGCCTCTGTATCTCTGTTGACAAAGGGTCTTCTTTCATCCTTCCACCCTTGAAGAATACTGCATTGGAACTCTTCTTGGCTGCTGTGGCTTCCTGGTTACCTTATGATGATAGCATGAAATTGTCTAACCCAGTATCTCTGCCTCTGACCTCTCTATATATGCCTTCTGAGAACAATGAGGAACCACACCCTTCAATCTGATTGGTCAGCTAGGCACTCCCCCAGCCAATGGTGGCTTTGGGGTCTTAGACATCACAATGTACCACTGTGCCCATCAACATGGGTTAGTGGGTGTTGAGGGAGGCCATGATACAACTTTCTGACCCCTGACACCTCTGTGTGTCTGATTCTGGGGAGTGGTGATTCAGGGGCATGGTGTTTCTTCTCTGACCATTAGCTGAGCAGGAGAAGTACCAGTAGATATCTCACTGATAGTTGTTTGCTTATTGGCAGGGCCGAGAGATGCACTGTCCAATTGCTGGGCAAGACCTGTTGCTTAGTAACAGGATGTGGAATAATACGGCAAAGCAATGGCTACCTGCTAATGGCTGTGTTCAGGCTGCTCTGTTCCATAAGGATATGTTGGCTCCAGTGTGCTTTAGTCTTTTCGACTGACTCCTCTCCCACCACAGATTTTGATTTCACATGCAGGTTTAACTTTTGTACATCATTCTTTTCATTGTTTTCCCAGGCCTGCCAGTCAGCAGTGCTTATCTTTATGCTCCCCCAGAGCTTCCACATGATTGTATGTGCTGCATATATTATAGCTGATATTTCAAAGCCAAGAAGAATGTCAAAGCTAGCCCACCTTGAGAACTACTTTGACAAACCTTAACCTCACAGTGATTCTTATTCTATTCACAATGTAACAGAGCAGAGTGATCACAGCCCTATGCAGTTAGCCATTGATGTGCTTCATTTCAACCCACCCTGTTCCTAGGCAACAGGTGTAACTCAGCCTTGCTTGGTGCCACAGATGGCCCCATTCACAAGCAGCCAACTGTCAATGAGTGACCATTCGTTGTCCTGCTCAGCTATTGATCAGCACCACAGTGGGCCCTGCCCCCCAGTTACTGTCAAGAAGGGAGTATTGGGGAAGTGTTTACGAAAGGGTGGTGTGGTGGTCATCAGCTGGAAAATGAGAGTAGAGGCAGATTTTGGCATTCTTTTGGAGGGTTTGGAGATCACCCAGCTTTGGGCCATTGGGTGAGCTGGAGATCCCAGGGAATAGACTGGGGACGACATCCTGTAGTGCTCCAGAGCCCTTACTAATGCCCTCCAGTAGCCTTGTCCCAGGCCTTGAGGAGCGGTGAACTTCTCCACCATCCCTGTCTCTCCAACCTACTAGCAGGGGCCATATTCCTGGGCGTCAGTCTCTGAGAACTGGTCTTCTCACTTGGACAGCCTGAGGAGACAGGACCTATTGGACCTCATGGCTCCATGAAGGATGAGAGCTGGGCAGAATGTGGGAACCTTGCCCTGAAGGAGCTGCCAAATGAGATCTGTTTCTGCTTATCCAGGATAGGAGATTTGAAGGTGAAAGTTGTGCTTGAGACTTTGCCCTCTCTTGACAGGGCAAGAAAGACAGAAAATAACTTTCCTCTGGTAGAGATATATAGGAACATTATTTCCTGACCATGACCTAACTTTAAGCACAAAGGATATGACACCAAGAAGTCTGTAACAACTTACAACAACTCTCTCTAACATTCGCTTTTACATGTACTTAACTAAAAACATTCTATAACTTTGGGTTCTTGGAGCAAGAGCCATACACATCCTTGTATGAATGTGTATTAAACCTTTCCCTGTTCCAACTCTAACATTTAGTTTTGGTGGGCCTCATTCTGCATCAAGCACATGGATTTGCAATTTTGATAACAACCATCCTGTCGAAGGGCTGACTTGGCCTCTCTTTAACCACAGCAGAGACTGGCCAAGAGCTCACAGTCATCTGTGAGCACATATCCACTGACTAGGCTTGGCTAAACTTTAGCCGTCCTTCTCTCCTCTGAACTTCAGCATTCCCCCACGCTTGAGCAAGTGCTAAGAGTCACATATTTCTGACTCCTTTAACAGCTCATTCTAACAATCAGCACACCACAGAAAGAAACACTTCCTGTCAAACTGCTCCATCATGCAGTCTGTTCATCCATCCCACCTCTTTCCCCATCACACACACACACACACACACACACACACACACACACACACATACACACATACACAAACTTACACACACACACACAGATAGTTGCTGTGCACCCTCCTTATGTTCCATGTTAACGAAATATTTTTTTCTGTTCCATTTTGAGACACGTTAAGAACATGTGTTCTAAGCATCCTCCCTATTGCAATCCGTTCATTTCAGTTGTTCAGTTGTGTCCGAATGTGTGCAACCCCATGGACTGCAGCACACCAGGATTCCTTGTCCATCACCAACTCCCAGAGCTTGCTGAAACTCAAGTCCATCGAATCCCTGATGCCATCCAACCATCTCATCCTCTCTCATTCCCTTCCCCTTGGCCTTTATATCTTCCTAGCATCAGGATCTTTTCCAATGATATAGTTTTTTTGCATCAGGTGGACAAAGTACTGGAGTTGGAGCTTCAGCATCAGTCCTTCTAGTGAATAATCAAGACTGATACCACACGTCCATGGCGTGGTGGCTGCATGGGCACAGAAAGGACTAGAGGAGCTACTCCACATCAAGATCAGGAGTGGTGGCAGTGAGGAGATATACCTAGTCCAAGTTAGGGAAAGTAGCTGCACTTTGCTGGAGCAGCCATGAAGAACTACCCCAGGTCCAAGAAAAGAGAAACCCACGTAAGATGGTAGGTGTTGCAAAACGGCATCAGAGGGCAGACACACTGAAACCAGAGTCACAGAAATCTAATCAAACTAATCACACTAGAACCACAGCCTTGTCTAACTCAGTGAAATAAAGCCAGGCCTTGTGGTGCTTCCCAATTTGCTCAGGTCATGGTGGAGAGGTCTGAGAGAATGTGGTCCACTGGAGAAGGGAAGGGCAATCCACTTCAGTATTCTTGCCTTGAGATCCACATGAACAGTATGAAAAGGCAAAATGATAGGATACTGAAAGAGGAACTCCCCAGATCAGTAGGTGCCCCATATGCTACTGGACATCAGTGGAGAAATAACTCCAGAAAGTATGAAGGGATTGAGCCAAAGCAAAAACAATACCCAGTTGTGGATGTGACTGGTGACAGAAGAAAGGTCCAATGCTATAAAGAGCAATAGAGCATAGGAACCTGGAATGTTAAGTCCATGAATCAAGGCAAATTGGAAGTATCAAACAGGAGATGGCAAGAGTGAACATCAACATTCTAGGAATCAGTGAACTAAAATGAACTGTTATGGGAGAATTTAATCAGATGACCATTCTATCTACTATGGCGGGCAGGAATCCCTCAGAAGAAATGGAGTAGCGATCATGGTCAACAAAAGAGTCCAAGATGCAGTAGCTGGATGCAATCTCAAAACTATACAATGATCTCTGTTCGTTTCCAAGGCAAACCATTCAATATCACAGTAATCCAAGTCTATGCCCCAACAAGTAATGATGAAGAAGCTGAAGTTGAACGGTTCTATGAAGACCGACAAGACCTTTTAGAACTCAGATGCAAAAAAGACGTCCTTGCATTATAGTGGACTGGAATGCAAAGTAGGAAGTCAAGAAACACCTGGAGTAACAGGAAAATTTGGCTCTGGAGTATGGAATGAACCAGGGCAAAGGCTAAAAGATTTTTGCAAAGAGAACACACTGGTCATAGCAAACACCCTCTTCCAACAACACAAGGAAAGAGTCTACATATGGACATCACCAGATGGTCAACACTGAAATCAGATTGATTATATCTTTTGCAGCCAAAGATGGAGAAGTTCTACACAGTCAGCAAAACAAGACTGGGAGCTGACCGTGGCTCAGATCATCAGCTACTTATTGACAATTTCAGATTTAAATTGAAGAAAGTAGGGAAAACCACTAGACCATTCAGGTATGACGTAAATCCATCCCTTCGGATTATACAGTGGAAGTGAGAAATAGATTTAAGGGACTAGACCTGACAGATTGAGTGCCTGAAGAAGTATGGACGGAGGTTTGTGACATTGTACAGAAGACAGGGATCAAGACAATTCCTATGGAAAAGAAATGCCAAAAAGCAAAAGGGCTGACTGGGGATGGCTTTCAAATAGTTGTGAAAAGAAGAGAAGTGAAAAGCACAGGAGAAAAGGAAAGATATAAGCATCTGAATGCAGAATTCCAAAGAAGAGCAAGAAGAGATAAGAAAGCCTTACTCAGTGATCAATGCAAAGAAACAGAGGAAAACAAGGGAATGGGAAAGACTAGACATCTCTTCAAGAAAATTCGAGATACCAAGGGAATATTTCATGCAAAGATCAGATTGATAAAGGGCAGAAATTATATGGACCTAACAAAAGCAGAAGATATTAAGAAAAGGTGATAAAAATACGCAGAAGAACTGTACAAAAAAAATCTTCATGACCCAGATAATCATGATGGTGTGATAACACACCTAGAGACAGACATCCTGGAATGTGAAGTCAAGTGGGCCTTAGAAATCATCACTACGAACAAATCTAGTGGAGGTGATGGAATTCCAGTTGATCTATTTCAAATCCTGAAAGACAAAGCAGTGAAAGTGTGGCACTCAATATGCCAACTAAGTTGGAAAACTCAGCAGTGGCCACAGGACTGGAAAAGGTCAGTTTTCACTCCAATTCCCAAGAAAGGCAACGCCAAAGAATGCTCAAACTACTGCACAATTGCACTCATCTCACATGCCAGTAAAGTAATTTTTAAAATTCTCTAAAGCAGGCTTCAGCAAAATGTGAATCATGAACTTGCAGATGTTCAAGCTGGTTATAGAAAAGGCAGAGGAATCAGAGATCAAATGGCAAACATCCGCTGGATCATGGAAAAAGCTAGAGAGTTCCATAAAACTATCTATTTCTGCATATTGACTGTGCCAAAACCTTTGACTGTGTGGATCACAGTAAACTGTGTAAAATTCTGAAAGAGATGGGAATACCAGACCACCTGACCTGCCTGTTGAGAAACCTCTATGCAGGTCAGGAAGCAACAGTTAGAACTGGACATGGAACAACAGACTGCTTCCAAGTAAGAAAAAGAGTACATCAAGGCTGTATACTGTCACTCTGCTTATGTAATTTATATGCAGAGTGCATCAAAAGAAACACTGGGCTGGCAGAAGCACAATCTGGAATTAAGATTGCCGGGAGAAATATAAATAAGCTCAGAAATGCAGATGACACCACCGTTAAGGCAGAAAGTGAAGAAGAACTAAAGAGCCTCTTGATGAAAGTGAAAGAAGAGAGTGAAAAAGTTGGCTTAAACCTCAACATTCAGAAAGTGAAGATCATGGAATCTGGTCCCATCACTTCAAGGGAAGTAGATGGGGAAACAGTGGAAACAGTGGCTGAGTTTATTTTTCTGGGCTCCAAAATCACTGCAGATGGTGACCGCAGCCATGAAATTAAAGGAAGCTTACTCCTTGCAAGTAGAGTTATGACTAACCTAGACAGCATATTAAAAAGCAGAGACTCTGTGGGAGAGTGTGGTGTGATTTGGGAGAATGGCATTGAAACATGTATAATGTCATATATGAAAGGAATCTCCAGTCCAGGTTCGATGCTTGATACAGGATGCTTGGGGCTGGTGCACTGGGATGACCCAGAGGGATGGTATGGGAATGGAGGTGGGAGGGGGGTACTGGACAGGGAACACATGTACACCTGTGGCAGGTTCATGTTGATGTATGGCAAAAACAATACCATATGTAAAGTAATTAACCTCCCATTAAAGTAAATAAATGTATGTTAAAAATAAAAAATAAAAAGCAGAGACATTACTTTGGCATCAAAAGTCTGTCTAGTCAAGGCTCTGGCTTTTCCTGTGGTAAGGTATGGATTGAGAGTTGGACTATAAAAAAGTTGAGCATCAAAGAATTGATGGTTTTGAACTGTGGTGTTGGAGAAGACTCTTGAGAGTCCCTTGGACTGCAAGGAGATCCAAACAGACCTTCCTAAAGGATATCAGTCCCGAGTGATGACTGGAAAGACTGATGTTGAAACTGAAACTCCAATATTTTGGCCACCAGATGTGAAGAGTTGACTCATTGGTAAAGACCCTGATGCTCGTAAATACTGAGGGCAGGAGGAGAAGGGGACGACAGAGGAAGAGATGGTTACATTGCATCACCAACTCAATGGAAATGGGTTTGAGTGGACTCCGCGAGTTGGTGATGGACAGGGAGGCCTGGTGTGCTGTGGTTCATGGTGTCCCAAAGAATCAGACACAACTGACAAACTGAACTGACTTCCTCTAAGTCTTTCAGTGGAGACCAGTCCTTCTGTCTTCCCATTTGTCTCTGCCTCTCTGAATTTAAGTGCATCAATTATCTATTATGGTCTTGAAGGGGTGATCTTGTAGGGGAGCATCACTGTACAGTTTGTACTATAGTAGGCAGGGGGTGGGGTGGTGGTGGGGCTGGATTTGATGCACCACATGTCACATATTTCCTTAGGGTGTGCCAGCACCTATGGCTGAGAAGTACAGTAGTACCAGGTCTGAAGCCAAATGTGAGGCAGAGACTTCCTATTCCTCAGTGGCTTTCACTGTCCTATTGGGGGCAGGGTGGGATCCCAAGTTTCCGGAGCAGAAGCCCTGAATATCAGGCCAGATCTGACTGTGTTCCCTCAAGTATGTACGCTCCCCTCTTCCAGCACTGCAACCCTTGCCACAGAGGGACAAGAGGAGCATGTTCTGGTTAGAAAAATAACAATAGGAGCAAATGTCTAGGCTGGCTGCTTACAGAGATCCAGGCTACCTCCAACGTGCCATCTGTGCCATCACCATCAGTAGCGACTCCTGCTCTGCTTAAACATTCCTTCTGGTCTGAGACCTATTGGTCCCTCACAGCTGATCACTTCCCCCAGATTCTGCTATCCCTGCCCTGTTGAAGAGGGTGCTATTGGGCAGGTGAGGCCCTCATGGGCTCTGGGCACATACTGGGTCATCTGCTGTGGCAGTCTGGCCTCCATCAGAGATCAGGACTCTTCCTGATACGCCGCCTATGTAAATGCCCTCCATGAGCATGATCCCGGCTCTTCCACCCGCATGCCTCCCTGGGCTAGATGCACCTGTGTTTCACACATCCCAGCTGTCTGCCTGGTCAAGGCAGCCCCTGCTCCAGTGCAGACCGGCTACACGGAGTAAGCAGAGCATGTGTAAGTGTTGGCAGTTTTTGAGAAAACAGGCATCCACAAATGCAGTCTCAATCTGTCCTCCTCATTGTGGCTTGGGTGCAAGCCCCTGAGCACATGCTCCTGGAGGGGGGAGTCCAGGTTTCCCACAGACCTCCTGTTTGTCCACATAGCCCTGCAACCATCTAAGGGTGTTTCTATTCCCTGTGTCAGACCTCAGGACTTGTGTGTCCAATATATGGCTCGAACCACTCACAACCAGGGCATATCTCCAACCGTGTAATCTCCCTTATATCTGAGTCCTCTCCCATGGGCCCATGGCAGGACTTGATCATCCTTTTTCCTTCATACCCTGTTCCCTGTGGATCATTCTTTAAGAGTAAGTTTGGGAATCTTTCTGCAATTTCCAATTAGTTTTTTGAGCTAATTGTTCTACATGTTGATGAATTCTTTTCTTTTTTTTCCTTTTTTCATTTGAGTATACGTGATTTACCATGTTGTGTTTCAGGTGTCCAGCAAAGTGATTCAGCTTTACATATACATGTATTTGGGCTTCACACTTATCTCAGTTGTTAAAGAATCACCCAGCAATGAAGGAGATTTGGGTTCAATCCCTGGGTTGGGAAGATATGCTCATAGGGACATGAAGAGATTCTCCAGTATTCTTGCCTGGAGAATCTCATGGACAGAGGAGCCTAGCAGGCTACAGTCCATAGGGTCACAAAGAGTAGGGCACATCTGAATCAACTGAGCTTGCACAGGCACACATACATATATCCATTCCTTTACAAATTCTTTTTCCATGTATTTTGTTACAGAATTTCTAGCAGAGTTGCCTGGGTATTTGTAGCAGTTCTGGGTGGTTATCTATTTTATATATAGTGGTGTCTATATATAGGTTAATCCCCAACTCCCAATTCTTCCCCCCGCCCCAACTTGCCATTTGGTAACCATCAACTTGTCTTCTATGTAGATGTGTTTTTGATGTTCTTTGGGGGAGGCAGTTTAATCGTTTGAAGTCGTCCTAATTTTCTGTTTTTGCTTTTGTTGCCTATGCTTTCGGTGTCACTTACATAAAATCACTTTTCAGACCAATGTTTACAGCTTCTCCAGGATGTTTTCTTCTAGTTGATTTATAGTTTCAGATCTTGCATTTAAAACTTTAATGAACTCTGAGTTTAGTTTTTTATGTGGTATAAGCTAAGGGTCATATTTCAATCTTTTGCATTCAGATTTCAAGTTGCCCACAGCAGTTAATTAAAGAGATGGTAGGGGAAACTTAATCATTATCATCTCAAGGCAGTAATGAGTGACAAGCCTGTAGGAAAGGCACTGGAATGAAGGACTTGGCCAGGAGCATGTAAAGTTTGGGGACTCCCACTGGTTTCCCGCTGATACGTGGATGTGATCCTGGGCAGATGCGTTCTGACCCTAGGCACATAGACTTGCTCTTGACCTCTGCCAATCAAGAAAAGCGTCTGGGCCATCAGTATTGTGCACTCAGCATGAGTCCATGGACACTGCTTTGGCTTTTGCCTTTGGTGTCATGAAAATGGGTGGCCTTAATAAAAGACATAGTGTTCCTCTTGACTACTGATAAAATAAGCTTCTCATTTAAGTTCCTTTGACTTCTGATCCACTCTCTATTTTATGGGTTTTACTATATTTTTAAACAGATTCTTGGACATACTTGGCAGAGGAGAGTGATTCTCTCCCTTATAGTCTTAGATAATCCAACTTCTGATAATATTTTATATCACCACACTGTTGATTTCTAATCCATTTACCTCTCTGCCATGCATTTCTGATAAGATACATACTCAAAAATCTATTCTACAAACTGCATGTAATGAACTGCAAGTGATTAGAGAATGTGAAAATATTAATACACAAGAGAATGATTAAGAACATTTCCTTGAGAGGTGACCATTAGGGTAGCCTCAGATGGTTGCTAGTCTCTGAGTCACAGAATATAGGATGGACACAGGCATAGAGGAAAGTAGAAAGTCTTAGGGAAATCATTGTATCAGTCAATAGAGGTTGTTATGGACACAGCTAGAGGGGTCAGTTGGAATGTATTCATAGCGAACCTGTATAAGTGGAAGTATAAAGTGTTCCTACTACTCTTTGTGAGTGCTAATGAGCAACCCCCCCATTAACATACAACACAGCATTTGCAATAGGACTTGTCATGTTTGAATCACAATATACTGTCATTTTCCAGGATAGCTACAGGCATCTGCTTTTTATTTATTGTTGTTCATCTAAATGGATATACCCTTTCTCAACTCATGATTTAGTTTTTATGTTTTTCTCTTTTAACCCTAAGAGTCTTTGGTTCCTTTTTAAACTCTATGCATCCTCAATTCTTTCTGCAAGGTGGCAGTATATCCATGAATATTAAAATACATACCAGTGCTACTTTAGGGAAACAAGGCCCTCTAATCTCTGCTTCTAGTCCACCTCAGGACTTTCCTGATAGCTCAGTTGGGAAAGATTCTGCCTGCAAAGCTGTAGACATCAGTTCAATTCCTGGGTAGGGAAGCTCTGCTGGAGAAGGGACAAGCTACCCACTCTAGCATTCTTTGGCTTCCCTGGTGGCTCAGCTGCTGAAGAATACACCTTCAATGTGGGATGCCTGGGCTTGATCCCTGGGCGGGGAAGATCCCCTGGAGCAAGGGAATGCTACCCACTCCAGTATTCTGGCCTGTAGAATTCCATGGACTGTATAGTCCATGGGGTCACCAATCGTCGGACACGACTGAGCAACTTTCACTTTCAGCTCTTCAGGCCTAGTAATCTGTTATCTTCCCCTAACAGCAAGTATTTCAGTCAGTCCTACAACAGGGCATTAAAGTGTTATAGTGTTAAATAGTGATAATATATACAGATCTGGAAACACAGCACCCACCTAATAGGGCTCTCTGTCCATATCATACTGGTAGCTGCTTACCTGACTAATTTTCACAGGCAGAGTTGATAGTTCTCCCACTTCCTTTGAAAGGACAAGAAACACAGGGTCTCCTTCACTCTTAATGATTTTAAATAACATTCACTGAATGACTTTGAATCAACTGTGTCTCTCAGGAGTTAAAGTGCCAGAAACATTTAATTAGGGAGCTGCAGTCCAGATACAAGGTACCGTAGCATTGACTTAAAATCTGAACTCAACTCTTTTGATGCTGATGGTGAAACTCTGTTTAATTGTTTCTAAAATGTTTTCTGAAGACACACGGGATTCCTTTGGTAGAGACTCTGCCTTATATACGTCCATATGTGATTTACTACTCCTTGAAACTATTCAAACACTTCAAAACTAAAGTTAACACCAAATTAAATATTCGATACTCTTCTTTTTAAACCATGAAAACTTGTAGAATTTGGACTAACAAAAGAGTTTATTGGGGCAGAAGTTTTTACGACTGTAGTTATTTAGAAATACTAGGAGATGGTGATAAATATAAGACCAGCTTTTGCACAGTCTTATATTAATACTTTTATCAAAAGTCTTGTCCTGACTTCTCTGGCTGTCCAGTGGTTAGGACTCCATGCTTTCACTAAAAGGGGATCTGGTTAAATCCCTGGTCAGGGAACTAAGATCCCAAAAACTGCATGGTGCCACCCACCCAAAAACATTATCTGTGTGTTATGATCCTGTTATCATCTGCACCAGGATTGGGCCCCCTCCACTGCCCTGCCCTTGGGAACACAGTGCTCTCACAAATTTCTTAGGATAACAGTGGCCTAATTGATATTTGGTCTGATCCCTCCAAACATTATTTTAATCTTTGGGAGTGCTAATTGTGTGTTTTTGTTGTATTTGCATTGTTTTGCCTCCTGAGCACCTTTAGCTGACAGCATAGGTGAGTGATGCAACAAAGCCCATTATGACCTAAATGGCCAGGAGGTGATTTCTGCCTGCCTCACTCAGGGGAAGTATGACATTCACCATTCCCATGTGAAGCCCTCTTCCCTTTTGGATTCTGGCAATCTAGACAATAATGTCACTCCCCACCCCAAACAATGGCAGCAACACCGCACCACTACTCCTTGCCCCTGAGACCAATTGTTAGGCACGGTTATTCACCTTCAGTGCAGACTCCTGACCCAGTCGAGACCTCTAATCTCTGGCTAACTGGGGACCTGAGGGTCTGTTCCCTCAGCTCTTGGGACCCCACATCCCTCCCCACTCAGGTGCCCACCTCTTTGCTTCCTTCCCTCCCTGCCCATCAGAAAATTCACACACACACACACATATCATCTCTTCTTCATTTGATGTGTATTTTAATCACAGCCATCCGTTTACTATGTTAGTGTGAGAGTCAGTCTTTTCCTGGTTGGACATTTCTAAGAAAGCAGACCTCTGGAGACAGAATTCTAAACTGTCTGACCTTTTCTATTCAGTTACTGGCTGCCCAGCCTGTACTTCTCCAAGGTCTCTCATTCTGGGGTGGCTGAGCTTACCTTCTCTTTTGATTCTGCCTGCTTCTTTGACTCTACCTCATATTTTGGTACCCTTTCGGCTTTGATTCAGTCTCTTACGTGCAGAGGAACAGAAAAAACAGTTTGGTTTTCTTGTTGTCTTCACCTTCTTCGACTGCATGGCATATGATCAGATTTTCTTTCTCAAGGATCCTTTCATTTTTTTTTTTAATTTAATTTAATTTTTATTCTTTTTTGAATTTTATTTTATTTTTAAACTTTACATAATTGTATTAGTTTTGCCAAATATCAAAACGAATCCACCACAGGTATACCTGTGTCCCCATCCTGAACCCTCCTGCCTCCTCCCTCCCCATACCATCCCTGTGGGTCATCCCAGTGCACCAGCCCCAAGCATCCAGTATCATGCATCGAACCTAGACTGGTGACTCGTTTCATACATGATAGTATACATGTTTCAATGCCATTCCCCCAAATCTTCCCACCCTCTCCCTGTCCCACAGAGTCCATAAGACTGTTCTATACATCAGTGTCTCTTTTGCTGTTTCGTATACAGGTTTATTGTTATCATCTTTCTAAATTCCATATATATGTGTTAGTATACTGTATTGGTGTTTTTCTTTCTGGATTACTTCACTCTGTATAATAGGCTCCAGTTTCATCCATCTCATTAGAACTGATTCAAATGAATTCTTTTTAATGGCTGAGTAATACTCCATTGTGTATATGTACCACAGCTTTCTTATCCATTCATCTGCTGATGGACATCTAGGTTGCTTCCATGTCCTGGCTATTATAAACAGTGCTGCAATGAACATTGGGGTACATGTGTCTCTTTCCCTTCTGGTTTCCTCAGTGTGTATGCCCAGCAGTGGGATTGCTGGATCATAAGGCAGTTCTACTTCCAGTTTTTTTTTTTTTTTTTTTAGATTTTTTTTTATTTTTTTAATTAATTTTATTTTATTTTTAAACTTTACATAATTGTATTAGTTTTGCCAAATATCAAACTGAATCCGCCACAGGTATACATGTGTTCCCCATCCTGAACCCTCCTCCCTCCTACCTCCCCATACCATCCCTCTGGGTTGTCCCAGTGCACCAGCCCCAAGTATCCAGTATTGTGCATCGAACCTGGACTGGTATCTCGTTTCATACATGATATTTTACATGTTTCAATGCCATTCTCCCAAATCTTTCCACCCTCGAAAATGAGTATACTACCCAAAGCAATTTATAGATTCAATGCAATCCCTATCAAGCTACCAACAGTATTCTTCACAGAGCTAGAACAAATAATCTCACAATTTGTATGGAAATACAAAAAACTTCGAATAGCCAAAGCTATCTTGAGAAAGAAGAATGGAACTGGAGGAATCAACCTACCTGACTTCAGGCTCTACTACAAAGCCACAGTTATCAAGACAGTATGGTACTGGCACAAAGACAGAAATATAGATCAGTGGAACAAAATAGAAAGCCCAGAGATAAATCCACACACATATGGACACCTTATCTTTGACAAAGGAGGCAAGAATATACAATGGATTAAAGACAATCTCTTTAACAAGTGGTGCTGGGAAATCTGGTCAACCACTTGTAAAAGAATGAAACTAGAACACTTTATAACACCATACACAAAAATAAACTCAAAATGGATTAAAGATCTCAACGTAAGACCAGAAACTATAAAACTCCTAGAGGAGAACATAGGCAAAACACTCTCTGACATTCATCACAGCAGGATCCTCTATGACCCACCTCCCAGAATACTTCCAGTTTCTTAAGAAATCTCCACACTGTTCTCCATAGTGGCTGTACTAGTTTGCATTCCCACCAACAGTGTAAGAGGGTTCTCTTTTCTCCACACCCTCTCCAGCATTTATTGCTTGTAGACTTTTGGATCACAGCCATTCTGACTGGTGTGAAATGGTACCTCATAGTGGTTTTTATTTGCATTTCTCTGATAATGTTGAGCATCTTTTCATGTGTTTGTTAGCCATCTGTATGTCTTCTTTGGAGAAATGTCTATTTAGTTCTTTGGCCCATTTTTTGATTGGGTCATTTATTTTTCTGGAATTGAGCTGTAGGTGTTGCTTGTATATTTTTGAGATTAGTTGTTTGTCAGTTGCTTCATTTGCTATTATTTTCTTCCATTCTGAAGGCTGTCTTTTCATCTTGCTTATAGTTTCCTTGTTGTGCAGAAGCTTTTAAGTTTAATTAGGTCCCATTTGTTTATTTTTGCTTTTATTTCCAATATTCTGGGAGGTGGGTCATAGAGGATCCTGCTGTGATGTATGTCGGAGAGTGTTTTGCCTATGTTCTCCTCTAGGAGTTTTATAGTTTCTGGTCTTACGTTGAGATCTTTAATCCATTTTGAGTTTATTTTGTGTATGGTGTTAGAAAGTGTTCTAGTTTCATTCTTTTACAAGTGGTTGACCAGTTTTCCCAGCACCACTTGTTTAAGAGATTGTCTTTTATCCGTTGCATATTCTTGCCTCCTTTGTCAAAGATAAGGTGTCCATATGTGCGTGGATTTATCTCTGGGCTTTCTATTTTGTTCCATTGATCTATATTTCTGTCTTTGTACCAGTACCATACTGTCTTGATGACTGTTGCTTTGTAGTAGAGCCTGAAGTCAGGTAGGTTGATTCCTCCAGTTCCATTCTTCTTTCTCAAAATAGCTTTGGCTATTCGAAGTTTTTTGTATTTCCATACAAATTGTGAAATTATTTGTTCTCACTCTGTGAAGAATACCATTGGTAGCTTGATAGGGATTGCATTGAATCTATAAATTGCTTTGGGTAGTATACTCATTTTCACTATATTGATTCTTCCAATCCATGAACATGGTATATTTCTCCATCTATTAGTGTCCTCTTTGATTTCTTTCACCAGCGTTTTATAGTTTTCCATATATAGTTCTTTAGTTTCTTTAGGTAGATATATTCCTAAGTATTTTATTCTTTCGGTTGCAATGGTGAATGGAATTGTTTTCTTAATTTCTCTTTCTGTTTTCTCATTATTAGTGCATAGGAATGCAAGGGATTTCTGTGTGTTGATTTTATAGCCTGCAACTTTACTATAATCATTGATTAGTTCTAGTAATTTTCTGGTGGAGTCTTTAGGGTTTTCTATGTAGAGGATCGTGTCATCTGCAAACAGTGAGAGTTTTACTTCATCTTTTCCAATTTAGATTCCTTTTATTTCTTTTTCTGCTTTGATTGCTGTGACCAAAACTTCCAAAACTATGTTGAATAGTAATGGTGAATTTGGGCACCCTTGTCTTGTTCCTGACTTTAGAGGAAATGCTTTCAATTTTTCACCATTGAGGATAATGTTTGCTGTGGGCGTGTCATATATAGCTTTTATTATGTTGAGGTATGTTCCTTCTATTCCTGCTTTCTGGAGAGTTTTTGTCGTAAATGGATGTTGAATTTTCTCAAAGGCTTTCTCTGCATCTATTGAGATAATCATATAGTTTTTACTTTTCAATTTGTTAATGTGGTGTATTACATTGATTGATTTGTGGATATTGAAGAATCCTTGCATCCCTGGGATAAAGCCCACTTGGTCATGGTGTATAATCTTTTTAATGTGTTGTTGGATTCTGATTGCTAGAATTTTGTTAAGGACTTTTGCATCTATGTTCATCAGTGATATTGGCCTGTAGTTTTCTTTTTTTGTGGGATCTTTGTCAGGTTTTGGTATTAGGGTGATGGTGGCCTCATAGAATGAGTTTGGAAGTTTACCTTCCTCTGCAATTTTCTGGAAGAGTTTGAGCAGGATAGGTGTTAGCTCTTCTCTAAGTTTTTGGTAGAATTCAGCTGTGAAGCCGTCTGGACCTGGGCTTTTGTTTGCTGGAAGATTTTTGATTACAGTTTCAATTTCCGTGCTTGTGATGGGTCTGTTAAGATTTTCTATTTCTTCCTAGTCCAGTTTTGGAAACATGTACTTTTCTAAGAATTTGTCCGTTTCCTCCACGTTGTCCATTTTATTGGCATATAATTGTTGATAGTAGTCTCTTATGATCCTTTGTATTTCTGTGTTGTCTGTTGTGATCTCTCCATTTTCATTTCTAATTTTATGATTTGATTTTTCTCCCTTTGTTTCTTGATGAGTCTGGCTAATGGTTTGTCAATTCTATTTATCCTTTCAAAGAACCAGCTTTTGGCTTTGTTGATTTTTGCTATGGTCTCTTTTGTTTCTTTTGCATTTATTTCTGCCCTAATTTTTAAGATTTCTTTCCTTTTGCTAACCCTGGGGTTCTTCATTTCTTCCTCTTCTCGTTGCTTTAGGTGTAGAGTTAGGTTATTTGTTTGACTTTTTTCTTCTTTCTTGAGGTATGCCTGTATTGCTATGAACTTTCCCCTTAGGACTGCTTTTACAGTGTCCCACAAGTTTTGGGTTGTTGTGTTTTCATTTTCATTCATTTCTATGCAAATTTTGATTTCTTTTTTGATTTCTTCTGTGATTTGTTGGTTATTCAGCAGCGTGTTGTTCAGCCTCCATATGTTGGAGTTTTTAATAGGTTTTCTTCTGTAATTGAGATCTAATCTTACTGCATTGTGATCAGAAAGATGCTCGGAATGATTTTTATTTTTTTGAATTTACCAAGGCTAAATTTATGGCCCAGGATGTGATCTATCCTGGAGAAGGTTCCATGTGCACTTGAGAAAAAGGTGAAATTCATTGTTTTGGGATGAAATGTCCTATAGACATTAATTAGGTCTAACTGGTCTATTGTATTGTTTAAAGTTTGTGTTTCCTTGTTAATTTTCTGTTTAGTTGATCTATCCATAGGTGTGAGTGGGGTATTAAAGTCTCCCACTATTATTGTGTTATTGTTAATTTCTCCTTTCATACTTGTTAGCATTTGTCTTAAATATTGCGGTGCTCCCGTGTTGGGTGCATATATATTTATAATTGTTATATCTTCTTCTTGGATTGATCCTTTGATCATTATGTAGTGATCATCTTTGTCTCTTTTCACAGCCTTTGTTTTAAAGTCTATTTAGCGTTTTGGTATTTGTTATCAATCTTGTACCTATATTTTTTTAAAATAATTTTTGTGACTTTTTTTATCTCTCTTTCTTTCTCTTCTTCTTTTATATAACATTGTATACCTGAAATTCCAAACTGAACTCTAGATTTTTAATTTATACTTTTTGGGATTTGTTATCAATTTTGTACCTATATTTTCTTTATAATTTTTGCGACTTTGTTTATTTTTTTCTTTTTTTTTCTCTAATTTTATTTTATTTTTAAACTTTACATAATTGTATTAGTTTTGCCAAATATCAAAATGAATCCGCTTGTTTGTTTTTTTCTCTCTTCCTTTTTCTTCTTCTTTTTTTTAACATTGTATTTTTGAAATTCCAAACTCTACTCTAGAATTTTAACTTTTGCTTTTTGATATTTGTTATCAATTTTATACCTCTCTTTTCTTTATAATTTTTGCAACTTTGGTTTTGTTTTTATTTTCCTCTCTCTTTCTTTTCCTTCTTCTTTTCTTTAACATTGTATTTTTGAAATTCCAAACTCTACTCTAGAGTTTTCGTTTTTGCTTTTATGTATTTGTTACCAATTTTGTACCTTTAAGAACCCAATCTTCAGTACCCATTTTTCACTAGGGAGCGAGATTACTGGCTTGACTGCTCTCTCTCCCTTTGGACTCTCCTTTTTCTCCACGAGGTCGCCTGTGTCTCCTCCCTAACCCCTCTCTACTCTACCCAACTATGTGAATTTCTGTATGTTCCAGATGGTGGAGAACACTTAGGGAACTGATTACTGGCTGGATCTGTCTCCCTCCTTTTCATTCCCCCCTTTTATCCTCTTGGTCACGTCTGCCTCCTTCCTCCTTCTTCTCTTCTCTGTATAATTCTGTGAACATCTCTGAGCAGTCCAGTTGTGAAGTGCACATAAGGAAGTGATTACTGGCTAGCCCACTTTCTCCTCTATTGATTCCACCTCATCTCATCCGGGTCACCTTTAACTCCCTCTTCCCTCTTCTATTCTCCTGTGTAACGCTGTGAACCTCTCTGGGTGACCCTCACAGCAGAGAAACTTTTCATCTTTAACGTAGATGTTTTATCAATGGTGCTGTATAGAAGAAGAAGTTCTGAAACTACTGTAAAAATAAGACCGATAACTGGAAGCAGAAAGCTTAAGTCCAAACCCTGACTTCAGGGAACTCCTGACTCCAGGGAACATTAATTGACAGGAGCTCATCAAACGCCTCCATACCTACACTGAAACTGAGCACCACACAAGGGCCAACAAGTTCCAGGGCAAGACATACCAAACAAATTCTCCAGCAACAAAGGAACACAGCCCTGAGCTCCAAGATACAGGCTGCCCAAAGTCACCCCCAAACCATAGACATCTCATAACTCATTACTGGACGCTTCATTGCACTCCAGAGAGAAGAAATACAGCTCCACCCACCAGAGCACCGACACAAGCTTCCCTAACCAAGAAACCTTAACAAGTCACCTGTACAAACTCACACACAGTGAGGAAAAGCCAAAATAAAGAGAACTCCACAAACTGCCAGAATACAGAAAGGACACCCCAAACTCAGCAATTTAAACAAGATGAAGAGACAGAGGAATACCCAGCAGATAAAGGAACAGGATAAATGCCCACCAAACCAAACAGAAGAAGAAGAGATAGGGAATCTACCTGATAAAGAATTCCGAATAATGATAGTGAAATTGATCCAAAATCTTGAAATCAAAATGGAATCACAGATAAATAGCCTGGAGACAAGGATTGAGAAGATGCAAGAAAGGTTTAACAAGGACCTAGAGGAAATAAAAAAGTGTCAATATATAATGAATAATGCAATAAATGAAATTAAAAACACTCTGGAGGCAACAAATAGTAGAATAACAGAGGCAGAAGATAGGATTAGTGAATTAGAAAATAGGATGGTAAAAATAAATGAATCAGAGAGGAAAAAAGAATTAAAAGAAACCTCCAGGACAATATTAAACACTACAACATTTGAATCATAGGGGTCCCAGAAGAAGAAGACAAAAAGAAAGACCATGAGAAAATACTTGAGGAGATAATAGTTGAAAACTTCCCTAAAATGGGGAAGGAAATAATCACTCAAGTCCAAGAAACCCAGAGAGTCCCAAACAGGATAAACCCAAGGCGAAACACCCCAAGACATATATTAATCAAATTAACAAAGATCAAACACAAAGAACAAATATTAAAAGCAGCAAGGGAAAAACAACAAATAACACACAAGGGGATTCCCATAAGGATAACAGCTGATCTTTCAATAGAAACTCTTCAAGCCAGGAGGGAATGGCAAGACATACCTAAAGTGATGAAAAAAAATAACCTACAGCCCAGATTATTGTACGCAGCATGGATCTCATTTAAATATGAAGGAGAAATCAAAACCTTTACAGACAAGCAAAAGCTGAGAGAATTCAGCACCACCAAACCAGCTCTCCAACAAATACTAAAGGATATTCTCTAGACAGGAAACACAAAAACGGTGTATAAATTTGAACCCAAAACAATAAGGTAAATGGCAACAGGATCATATTATCAGTAACTACCTTAAACGAAAATGGGTTGAATGCCCCAACCAAAACACAAAGACTGCCTGAATGGATACAAAAACTCAAGGTTCCTTTCAGAGGTCTTCTGACTCTCATGGTCATATTCCATGCCTTGAAAGACAAGAGAAGGGTATTAGTTTTGAGGAAAGGGTATAACATCTGAGTTGGAAGGGAGATTTCATGAAAAGGGATGTGGGCTGATGAGGGCTTTTGTGGCAGGCAAGGGCCGTGTAGAGGTCTTGGGCAGTAAAGTCAATGGAGAAAGTGGGGAGCATAGATGGAATCATCTTACTTTCACACTGCCTCTGTATCTCTGTGGACAAAGGGTCTTCTTTCGTCCTTTTACCCTTGAAGCACACTGCATTGGAACTCTTCTTCGCTGCCGTGTTTTCCTGCTTACGTTATGATAATAGCATGACATGGCCTAACCCAGAATCTCTGCCTCTGACCTCCCTGTATACACCTTCTCAGGACAATGAGGAGCCACACCCTTCAATCTGATTGGTCAGCTAGGCACTGCCCCAGCCAAGGGTGGCTGTGGGGTCTTAGACATCACAATGTACCACTGTGCCCATCAACATGGGTTAGTGGGTGCTAAGGGAGGCCATGATACAACTTTCTCACCCCTAACACCTCTGTGTGTCTGATTCTGGGGAGTGGTGATTCAGGGTCATGGTGTTTCTTCTCATGACCCTCAGACTTTCCTTCAGTGCCTTTATTCTTTGACTTATATGTCCCCCTTCAACACTCCTGCCTCCTCCATCCCTGTATGAACCTCTACCAAACACTTTTCACTCCAAATCTGTTCCTCAGAGTCATCTAGTCATTTCATCTTTCGACCAACCTCTTCCTAGTGGGGGTTCTTGAGGGGCTTAAGGAACTTAAGAGCAATCACTAAACATGGAAAAAGGTAATTAAGAACAGGTTGGATGTTTTTGCTACTCCAATGAGCTTTAGAGACCCCAGGACTTGGTGAATCCTCAGCCTGTTGCCCCAAAGTCTATACACTGTCTCCATAAAATTACACATCAGAGGAAAGAAAGTCATAAATGTCTCCTCCACTAATATTGTTGGGGACACTTCAACTCTCATATTGAGTAGGGAAACTCAACTTGACCCATCTACCAGAAATACATTCCTGATTAAAATAATAATAATAATAATAAGTTGCTGAAAAGCAAGAGTCAGATGACCAATGCACCAGTGTCTTTTGACTGAATCACTGTGCCAGTGGTCCCTCATTGACAGTTATCCTCAAGTAGGGCCCAATGTGGAACTGACCAATAGCTGAGCAGGAGAAGTACCAGTAGTTACCTCATTGATAGTTGGTTCCTATTGGTAGCGCCGAGTGATGCACTGTCCAATTGCTGGGGAACAAATGTTGCTTAGTAAGAGAATGTGGAGTAATATGGCAAAGCAATGGCTACCTGCTAATGGCTGTGCTCATGCTGCATTGTTCCATAAGGATACATTGGGTCCAGTGTGCTTTAATCTTTTTGACTGACTCCTTTCCAACCGCAGATTTTGATTTCACATGCTTGTTTAACTTTTGTACATCATTCTTTTCATTGTATATCCAGGCATGCCAGTCAGCAGTGCTTATCTATATGCCCCTCCAACAGCTGCCACATGATTGCATGTGCCACATATATTATAGCTAATATTTCAAAGCCAACAAGAATGTCAAAGCCATCCCACCTAGAGAACTACTTTGACAAACTTTAACCTCACAGTGATTCTTATTAATTCACAATATAACAGAGCAGAGAGAGCACAGCCCTATACAGTTAGACATTGATGTGCTTCATTTCAACTCACCCTGTTCCAAGGTAACAGGTATAGCTCAGCCTTGCTTGGTGCCTCAGATGGCCCCATTCACAAGCAGCCAACTGTCAATGAGTGACCATTCGTTGTCCTGCTCAGCTATTTATCAGCACCACAGTGGGCTCTGCCCCCAAGTTACTGTCAAGAAGGGAGTATTGGAGAAGTGATTAAGGATGGGTGGTGTGGTGGTCACCAGCTGGAAAGAGAGAGAAGAGCCAGATTCAGGCATTCATTTGGAGGGCCTGGAGATCACCCAGCCTTGGGCCAGTGGGTGAGCTGGAGTTCCCAGTGAATAGACTGGGGACGACATCCTGTAGTGCTCCAGAGCCCTCACTAAGGCCCTCCAGTAGCCTTGGCCCAGGCCTTGAGGAACGGTGAACCTCTCCCCATCCCTGTCTCTGCAACCTACTAGCAGTGGTCATCTTCCTGGGCCTTAGTCTCTGAGGACTGGTCCTCCTCAATTGGAACAGCCTGAGGAGACAGGGCCTATTGGGTTGGGTGCCTGGCTCAATCAAGGAAGAGATCTGGGCAGAAAGTGAGAACCTTGCCCTGAAAAAGCTGCCAAATGAGATCTGTTTCTGCTTATCCAGGATGGGACATTTCAAGGTGAAAGTTGTGCCTTGAGACTTGCCCTCTCTTGACAGGGCAAGAATGACAGAAAATAACATTCATCTGTAGAGACATATAGGAACATTATTACCTGACCATGACCTAACTTTAAGCACAAAGGATGTGACACCAAGAAGTCTGTAACAACTTACCTCAACTCTCTCTGACATTGCTTTTAAATGTACTTAACTGAAAACATTCAGTAACTTTGGGTTCTTAGGGCAAGAGCCACCCACATCCTTCTATGAATCTGTAATAAACCTTTCCCCGTTCCAAACTCTAAGATTTAGTTTTGATGGGCCTCATTCTGCATTAGGCACATGGATTTGCAATTTTGATAACAACCATACTGCGAAGGGCTGACTTGGCCTCTCTTAAACAACAGCAGAGACTGGCCAAGTGCTCACAGTCATCCATAACAAACCCACTGACTAGGCTTGGCTAAACTTTAGCCATGCTTCTCTCCTCTGAGCTTCAGCTTTCCCCCACGCTTGAGCAAGCGCTAAGAGTGAGACATATCTGACTCCTTTGACAGCTCCTAAGAATCAGCTCACTACATGTAGAAATACTTCCTGTCAAACTGGTGCATTATGCTGTCTGTTCATCCATCCCCACCTCTTTCCCAACCTCTCTCACACACACACACACACACACACAACACACAAACCTCACACATACACAACTTACACTCACACATGTAGTTGCTGCACACCCTCTTTATCTTCCATGTTAATGAAATATCTTTTTCTGTTCCTTTTTGAGACACGTTAAGAACTTGTGTCCAAAGCATTCTCCCTACTGCAATCAGTTCATTTCATTTGTTCAGTTGTGTCCGACAGTGTGCAACCACATGGACTGCACGACACCATGATTCCTTGTCCATCACCAACTCCCAGAGCTCTCTGAAACTCAAGTCAATCGAATCCCTGATGCCATCCAACCATCTCATCCTCTCTCATCCCCTTCTCCTTGAAATTCATTCCTTCCTAGCATCAGGATCTTTTCCAATGAGACAGTTGATTGCATCAGGTGGACAAAGTACTGGAGTTACAGCTTCAGCATCAGTCCTTCTAGTGAATTATAGGACTGATAACACACGTCCATGGAGTGGTGGCTGCATGGGCACAGGAGGGATGAGAGGAGCTACTCCACGTTCAAGGTCAGCAGTGGTGGCAGTGAGGAGATATACCTCGTCCAAGATAAGGAGCAGTGGCTGCGCTTTGCTGGAGCAGCCCTGAAGAGATACCCCATGTCCAAGGAAAGAGAAACCCATGTAAGATTGTAGGTGTTGCAAGACGGCATCAGAGGGCAGATACACTGAAACCAGAATCACAGAAATCTAGTCAATTTAATCACACTAGAACCACAGCCTTGTCTAACTCAATGAAACTAAGCCAGACCCTGTGGGGCCTTCCAAGTTGGGCGGCTCATGGTGGAGAGGTCTGACAGAATGTGGTCCACTGGAGAAGCGAAGGGCAAACCACTTCAGTATTCTTGCCTTGAGATCCGCATGAACAGGATGAAAAGGCAAAATGATAGGACACTGAAAGAGGAGCTCCCCAGGTCAGTAGGTGCCCAATATGCTACTGGAGATTGGTGGAGAAATAACTCCAGAAAGAATGAAGGGATTGAGCCAAAGCAAAAACAATACCCAGTTGTGGATGTGACTGGTGACATCAGAAAGATCCAATGCTATAAAGAGCAATATAGCATAGGACCCTGGAATGTTAAGTCCATGAATCAAGGCAAATTGGAAGTGGTCAAACACGAGATGGCAAGAGTGAACATCAACCTTCGAGGAATCAGTGAACTAAAATGGAATGGAGTGGGTGAATTTAATTCAGATGACCATTATTTCTACTACAGCGGGCAGGAATCCCTCAGAAGGAATGGAGTAGCCATCATGATCAACAAAACAGTCCAAAATGCAGTAGCTGGATGCATTCTCAAAAACTATAGAATGATCTCTGTTCGTGTCCAAGGCAAACCATTCAATATCAAAGTAATCCAAGTCTATTCCCCAACAAGTAACCATGAAGAAGCTGAACTTGAACGGTTCTAGGAAGACCGACAAGACCTTTTATAACTAACACCCAAAAAAGATGTCCTTTACGTTATAGTGCACTAGAATGCAAAAGTAGGAAGTCAAGAAACACCTGGAGTAACAGGAAAATATGGATCTGAAGTATGGAATGAAGCAGGGCAAAGGCTAATAGTGTTTTGCAAAGAGAACACACTGGTCATAGCAAACACCCTCTTCCAACAACACAAGAAAAGACTCTACACATGAATATCACCAGATAGTCAAGACTGAAATCAGATTGATTATATCCTTTGCAGCCAAAGATGGAGAAGCTCTATACCGTCAGCAAAACAAGACTGGGAACTGACTGTGCCTCAGATCATGAGCTCCTTATTGCCAAATTCAGATTTAAATTGAAGAAAGTAGGGAAAACCACTAGACCATTCAGAGATGATGTAAATCCAATCCCTTAGGATTATACAGAAGAAGTCAAAAACAGATTTAAGGGACTAGACCTGACAGATACAGTGCCTGATGATCTATGGACGAAGGTTCGTGACATTGTACAGGGAGACAGGGATCAAGACCATCCCCATGGAAAATAAATGCCAAAAAGCAAAAGGGCTGTCTGGGGAGGCCTTACAAATAGTTTGTGAAAAGAAGAGAAGCTATAAGCAAAGGAGAAAAAGAAAGATATAAGCATCTGAATGCAGAGTTCCAAAGAATAGCAAGAAGGGAAAAGAAAGCCTTCCTCAGTGATCAATGCAAAGAAATAAGAGGAAAACAATGGAATGGGAAAGACGAGAGATCTCTTCAAGAAAATTAGAGATACAAAGGGAAACATTTCATGCAAAGATGGGCTCGATAAAGGACAGAAATGGTATGGACCTAACAGAAGCAGAAGATTTAAGAAGAGGTGTAAGAACACCCAGAAGAACTCTACAAAAAAAAAACTTTCATGACCAGATAATCATGATGATGTGATCAACACATTTAGGTGCCAGACAATCCAGGAATGTGAAGTCAAGTGGGCCTTAGAAAGCATCACTTCCAACAAGGCTAGTGGAGGGATGGAATTCCAGTTGAGCTATTTCAAATCCTAAAAGATGATGCAATGGAAGTGCTGAACTCAATTGCCAGCTAATTTGGAAAACTCAGCAGTGGCCACAGGACAGCAAAAGATCAGTTTTCAACTCCAATCCCCAAGAAAGGCAACGCCAAAGAATGCTCAAAACTACTGCACAATTGCACTCATCTCACATGCCAGTGAAGTAATCCTTAACATTCTCCAAAGCAGGCTTCAGCAATATGTGAATCAGGAACTTCCGGATGTTCAAGCTGGTTATAGAAAAGGGCAGAGGAATCAGAGGTCAAATTGCCAACATCTGCTGATCATGGACAAAGCAAGAAAGTTCCATAAAATATCTATTTCTGCTTTATTGACTATGGAAAGCCTTTGACTGTAAGGATGACAGTAAACTGTGGAAAATTCTGAAAGAGATGGGAATACCAGACCACCTGACCTGCCTCTTGAGAAAGCTCTAAGCAAGTCAGGAAGCAACAGTAGAATTGGACATGGAACAACAGACTGGTTCCAAGTAAGGAAAAAGAGTACATCAAGGCTGT
>NW_020867638.1:0-69132 GCF_003369695.1 Bos indicus x Bos taurus | reverse complement strand
ACTTCAATAAAATTAGAGATACCAAGGGAACATTTTATGCAAAGATGGGCTCAATAAAGGACAGAAATTGTAAGGACCTAACAGAAGCAGAAGATATTAAGAAGAGGTGGCAAGAATACATAGAACTGTACAAAAAAGATCTTCATGACCAAGATGATCACGATGGTGTGATCACTCACCTAGAGCCAGACATCCTGGAATGTGAAGTCAAGTGGGATTTAGGAAGCATCACTATGAACAAAGCCAGTGGAGGTGATGAAATTCCAGTTGAGCTATTTCAAATCCTGAAAGATGATGCTGTGAAAGTGCTGCACTCAATATGTCAGCAAATTTGGAAACTCAGCAGTGCTCACAGGACTGGAAAAGGTCAGTTCTCATTCCAGTAACAAAGGGTAATGCCAAAGAATGTTCAAAGTACCACACAATTGCACTCATCTCACATGCTAGCAAAGTAATGCTCAAAATTCTCCAAGCCAGGCTTCAACAGTGCATCAACCATAAAACTCCAGCTGTTCATGCTGGTTTTAAGAAAAGGCAGAGGAACAAGAGATCAAATTGCAATACCCATTGGAGCCTAGAAAAGTAAGAGAATTCCAGAAAAACATCTGCTTTATTGATTATGCTAAAGCATTTGACCTTGTAGATCACAATAGACTGTGGGAAATTCTTAAAGGATGGGAATACCAGACCACCTGACCTGCCTCTTGAGAAATCTGTATGCAGGTCAGGAGGCAAAAGTTAGAACCGGACATGGAACAACTGACTGGTTCCAAATCGGGAAAGGAGTACATCAAGGCTGTGTGTTGTCATCCTGCTTATTAAACTATATGCAGAGTACATCATGAGCAACACTGGGCTGGATGAAGCACAAGCTGGAATCAGTTTGCCAGGAGAAATATCAATACCCTCAGATATGCAGATGACACCACCCTTATGTCAGAAAGTGAAGAAGAACTAAAGAGGTTCTTGATGAAAGTGAACAGGAGAGTGAAAAAGTTGGCTTAAAACCCCATTCCATGGGGTGGGTTCAGTAGTAGAAATATCATCAACTGTTGCATTCCTTGTTGCCAAAATCAGAAACAACTCCCCACTAAACACTAATAATAATATCCTCACAGTCCCGACTAAGCTGCAGCCTCACTAGCAAGATTCCCAGGAACTTTGCCATTATTCCTGTCTCCCTTTGATTTTCAGTGCAGCAGTGAGATCTAAGTAAGCTCCCTACTCTAATGATACTCCATACATACTTCTGATCACTATGATGGAAGTCCTATAAGTCCAAATAACAACAGGGCTCACTAGCAAGATTCCCAGAACTTTGCCATTATTCCTGTCTCCCTTTGGTCCCCAAATGACTCAACACTGAAAATTGATAATGACCCAGAATCCCTATGTTTCTGCTTACTATATTGCAAAATAGTCTATGATACCAATCAGAATTAAAAAACTTTTCGACTCCTCCACCATCATCCCCATTCTATTTGCCATGGCACCACAACAAGGGAGTGGGACAAAAGAAAAGAGAAAGAGCGGTAACAGAGAGTAAAAGATCCAAACACAGAGAAGACTTGGAAAGAATCTTGTGGGGGCTCAAAATGCCAAAGAAATGTTCAAAATTTGTGACAATAATTGCCTGACACTTAGACTGAATTTTTCAAAAGCTGAGAAGCTTGTTGTCTAAACTGACTGCATGCAATGTGCATGTAAGGGTGTGTAGTGTGTGTGTGCACAGTGTCTGTGTGCATGCGTGTGCATGAACTGAGGGGCATCAGTGAGCTAAGTGACAACAGTATACATACCATAGATTGTCTCCTTTTGTATAATTGAGCAGCTCAGAGACAATAATGGGACAAAGGCATCATGCCCTTTTGTGTTTTTTGAATTTTAGATCATAGAAATGGAATACCTATTTAAAAATAAATAAGACCAATTTTTTTTAAAATAGCAAGTAATACATGGATTTTCTAATACCTTCTGAAATAATACAGTAAATAAACACTTTAGAGGTACTTGCCTTGGGGGTCCCCTGACTGTGACTCCCACCCACACAGGGATACTGCACAGGTGCAGCCCCATCTGTCTCAGTGTGCGTCTCCCACGATGCAGTAGTACACAGCGGTGTCTCTCAGGGAAGCCCGGGGCAGGCTCAGGGTGCTGGAACTTCCTGTCAGGAGGAATTAACAGAGATGCCACTTCATTTTCCACGTTTGTCTTATATCCTTGAATGATAAATTGTGGTCCCTGGTTGGGGAACTGTCGATACCAGAAGATATTGTCACTTGTAGCTATTGTGGTGTGGTTACAGGATATGTTCACTTCTTGTCCTTCGTATGAGTCAATGAAGATGGGCTGGGAGGTCTTAGCAAGACTCAAAGTACCTGTGAAAGTAAAAAATCACAACACTAGCTCCTATTTTGAAATCAAATTGAAGGTCCAACTCAGCACCCTCCAGGTTCTTTCTCAAGTAAACCCCTATTTCCCCACCATATACAGACACACACAATTTACTTCTCACTTGTGTTTCAGGACACATTTTTAAAAATAATTATTCTGAGGAATCCCAGGGACACATGAACAGACAATTTACTTCTTACTCATGTTTTGGGACACATTGTTTTATACATATTTTATTCTGAAGAATCCCAGGAACACATGAACAGAAGTGGCAAGGTCTAATTTCTTCCTCCTATGGATAAACCAGAGCTCAGTAACCCGAATGTCTTTATTTCTCTCACTTCTCACATAAATGCCAAGGAACGGCCTGGAGAAAAATAGGGCCCAAAAGCCATCCCTCAGCATCTTGATAAAGAGCAATGGTAGCAGGCAGGGTTGTAGATCCTTGTCTGGACCAGATCCCAATTTCTCTTAATGCCATAATAACTCACCCAAGGTCAGGAGCACGGTCACTCTTGTCATCTGCCTCATATTCTAATGTAAACTAGGACTCAGGGTCTAAGTTCTGTTGCTGAGTCTGAGCCTGGACCAGGGCCATGAACCAGGGAAGAGATATAGCAGCAACTTCCAGAGCTCACACTAGCAGCTCTCACACGGGGCTGTCCCCAGAAGCAAGCCAATAGTAGGGCAACAGCTCCTCAGAATGGGCTTCCCCTCAAGGTTCAACTGAGCACTCAGGAAGAACAGTGGTAAAACTTCTAGCGCAACAGCACAGCAGCCTGGATTTCCTTTTAGATCTTTGCTATGTTCCTAACCCTCTAAAGATTTGGGCTGAATGAAACAAATATTTCAAAGGATAGATTCCATTAGGCTCCTTATTCCTCATCGATTTTCCACAGTTTCAGAAGGTGCTCATCCACTGTAGTCAGTCTCATATTCATGGAGCTCTGAGAATAATCCATCTGAGGTGGTTGTTCATGCCCAGAAATACCCCCATTGGTTCCAATGTAAGAAGAAATGAAATCTTAATCTTATTCCACAAAAAGAGCAAATGAGGCCATCTGAACTGGACCTTTCATCTCCTGACACCATGGTGTCCTTTTGTAAATCACATTAAGTCCACACCTTACATCTGCTACTCAAATTCCTTTAAACAGATATTAATGGAGGAAGTGGAACCCCTCACTAGTCCCCCTACTGACCAGCTAGGAAAAGATATTTGATGTAGAATCAGTTACCAAAACAGGAAGTGGAGGAGAAGAAGAAAAGGCACAAGTTCAGAGTCAAGACAGACCTAAATCCAAATCCCAGCTCTTCCACCTTGTGACCTAGGGCAACTCTCTCCTTGGAGCCTCAGTTTTCTTCATCTATAAAATTGAGACAATAACACCTACTTCAGAGTCAGCCTGTTGTAAACAGTCAGCTGCTGCTGCTGCTGCTAAGTCACTTCAGTCCTGTCTGACTGCGTGTGACCTCATAGATGGCAGCCCATTAGGCTCCCCCATCCCTGGGATTCTCCAGGCAAGAACACTGGAGTGGGTTGCCATTTCCTTCTCCAATGCATGAAAGTGAAAAGTGAAAGTGAAGTTGCTCAGTCGTGTCTAACTGTTTGCGACCCCATGGACTGAAGCCTCCCAGGCTCCTCCATCCATGGGATTTTCCATGTAAGAGTAATGGAGTGGGGTGCTATTGCCTTCTCCGAACAGTCAGCAGTAAACTGTAATTGCTTCTCATTCCTTTCCTTCTTTTCTAACCCACATTAAAGAACCGTGACCAGTAGAAAGCAGTTGTGTAGGAATTATAGTATATGTGACTATTTTAATGTATATATGGATCATTCACTCTTCCTTCAAGAAATACCCAGTAGAGAATCCCCTGGCAGTCCAGTGGTTAGGACTTCAAGTTTCCATTGCAGGGTGTATGTGGGGAACTAAGATTCCACAGCCAAAAAAAATATATATATATAAACTCAGTAACAGTAAAATAAATAAATAAATAACTCTGAAAAAGAGCTAAATCCAAAAGAGATCTTAATTTTAGTTTGAATCGGCCAATTGCAATAATCCAAACATGTTAGATACTCACATTAATGTGGAAAAAATAGTGGTACATTGAGTTCTTTGCTCATATAACATGGGAAAGGAAAATCACTAGAAATATTTGGGGAACATTTCCAGGTCTAAAATTGTTGTAAGTATTCTAAGTAAGCAACTTTTTCATTTTCCCATGGAAAAGATCAATGAGTACCAATGACTTCTAGTAACATTTTGACACAGTATATATGAAATAACAAGTATGGAAAGACCAGCTTCCTTCAGTACCAGGTGGAGAAGAAAGAAGGATTTATGAAGGAGTCAAGGCAATGGCACCCCACTCCAGTACTCTCGCCTGGAAAATCCCATGGACGGAGGAGCCTGGTAGGCTGCAGTCCACGGGGTCGCGAAGAGTCGGACATGACTGAGAGACTTCCCTTTCACTTTTCACTTTCATGCATTGGAGAGGGAAATGGCAACCCACTCCAGTGTTCTTGCCTGGAGAATCCCAGGGACAGAGGAGCCTAGTGGGCTGCCGTCTATGGGGTCGCACAGAGTCGGACACGACTGAAGCGACTTAGCAGCAGCAGCAGCAGCAGCAGCAAATATGCTAGAATACCTTGTACAGAAGTAACCTAAAAGGGTCACATTTTAGAATCAGCTCGTTGCAACAGCGACCCCATGTGGTCAATGTGGATTTAATTTGCAGCTTATACAGCTGCTGCTGCTGCTGCTAAGTCAGTCGCTTCAGTCGTGTCCGACTCTGTGCGACCCCATAGACGGCAGCCCACTAGGCTCCTCTGTCCCTGGGATTCTCCAGGCAAGAATACTGGAATGGGTTGCCATTTCCTTCTCCAGGTAGGCCAGTCTACAGGGTCGCAAAGAGTTGGACACTACCGAAGCTACCCTGTGTGCATAGGCACAAGACTTTTTTTTGCCCCTGTGGCAGCTCTGCCCCAGTGAGAGTTGAGCATGAAGGTGGCACAGCTGCCTGGCTTGTGAGGACCCTGGCAACGCCAAATGTGCAGGGACACGGACTGCCTCCACCGCAGGACTTATGGCGCTATCAGAGTCTTTTTGAGCTTCTTGTAGCTGGTCCTCAGAAGACCTCTTTGGCCAGTCTTTCTCCAAGGCTCTGCCCCTTCAGGCACTTAGAGGGCTTCCTTGCCTGGGGTCCTTCTCTGTTGCTCAGGTGCATCAGGCACATAGAGGATCCCCCCTAGCTGGGTTCCTACTATATAGAGGGGCGCATCAGGCACTTAATGGGGCACCCTGGGTGGGGTCCTACTCCATAGTTCAGGGGTCAGGTGTTTGATGAGCCAGCCTCCCTATTGTTCAGTTGCCAATGCTGGCGTGTACAGGGAGAGAGGCTATAGTGATGGCTCCACCCCCTATGCGTGACTCAGCAGTATCGCCTTGCTTCCATGGCTGCTCCGCTTTTCTGCACAGGCATTGCACACCACAAACTCTTCCCTCACATCCCCTTAATCTGTCTCTGTGCAGTCAACAGCAGCCCTCGCCCAGGGATTGCTCCACAATCCCTAAACTCCAGCTCCCAGCCACTGTGCCATCTGGGGTCTGAATAGCTGTGGCAAGGACCCTCTGATTTTCATTCCATGTAGGCAGCCACAGATCAGCTGTTTCACTCTCAGCCTTAAATGTTTCTTCTCTGACTCAGACAGTTGCTCCAGTGTGGGGATTGGACCCCTGCTTCAGTTCCCTCACCTGCTGAGAGCAGGTCCAGTCCTACTAACACTGCTAGTTTTCCCCCTAGTTCCTTCTCCTACCGAGTTTTGTGTGGGTCTATATATTCTTTTCTGCTGACCAGATAATCCTGTCCACTCTCAGCTGGTGTTCAGCATGTACTTCTGTGTCTGAAGGTGTATTCCTGATGTTATCCATGGAGAGAGATGTACCTCATGTCCACCTACTCCTCTGCCATCTTGTTCTCTCTCCTAATTTTATTTCTTTTTTATGTGTTCACCTGACTGGTCATATTTTCTGTAATGGAAATGCCTTATTTTTGTGTTAAGATATTTCACTAAAGGTTATTATCATTAAGAAAAAGAACTAAATAAGTTAGAATAATATCTACTGACCTGTGGGAATGCACATGACTGTACTATGTGAAAAATAAAACATTTATTATATATATATGCTCAGTCGTGTCCAACTCTTTGCAGCCCTATGGACTACAGTCCACCAGGTTTCTCTGTCCGTGGGATTTTCCAGGCAAGAATACTGAAGTGGGTTGTGATTTACTACTCTGATATACACACACACACACACACACACACACACACACACACACACACATCAATATTCAGTTCAGTCACTCAGTCGTGCCCGACTCTTTGCGACCCCATGAATTGCAGCACACCAGGCCTCCCAGTCCATCACCAACTCCTGGAGTTTACTCAAATTCATGTCCATCAAGTCGGTAATGCCATCCAGCCTTCTCATCCTCTGTCGTCCCCTTCTCCTCCTGCCCCAATCCCTCCCAGCATCAGGGTCTTTTCCAATGAGTCAACTCATCACATGAGGTGGCCAAAGTACTGGACTTTCAACTTCAGCATCAGTCCTTCCAATGAACACCCAGGACGGGTCTCCTTTAGAATGGACTGGTTGGATCTCCTTGCAGTCCAGGGGACTTTCAAGAGTTTTCTCCAACACCACAGTTCAAAAGCATCAATTCTTTGGCGCTCAGCCTTCTTCACAGTCCAACTCTCACATCCATACATGACCACAGGAAAAACCATAGTCTTGACTAGATGGACCTTTGTTGGCAAGGTAATGTCTCTGCTTTTGAATATGCTATCTAGCTTGGTCATAACTTTCCTTCCAAGGAATAAGCGTCTTTTAATTTCATGGCTACAATCACCATCTGCAGTAATTTTGAAGCCCCCCAAAATAAAATCTGACACTGTTTCCACTGTTTCCCATCTATTTCCCATGAAGTGATGGGACCAGATGCCATGATCTTCGTTTTCTGAATGTTGAGCTTTAAGCCAACTGTTTCACTCTCCTCTTTCATTTTCATCAAGAGGCTCTTTAGTTCCTCTTCACTTTCTGCCATAAGGGTGGTGTCATCTGCATATCTGAGGTTATTGATGTTTCTCCCGGCAATCTTGATTCCAGCTTGTGCTTCTTCCAGCCCAGCTTTTCTCATGACTTACTCTGCATATAAGTTAAATAAACAGGGTGACAATATATAGTCTTGACGTACTCTTTTTCCTATTTGGTACCAGTCTGTTGTTCCATGTCCAGTTCTAACTGTTGCTTCCTGACCTTGACTAGACTTCCGCACAATTTAGTGCTTCCTGGGTGGTGCTAGTGGTAAAGGAGTATAGGAGTGTCAGTGTAGGAGATCTAAGAGGTGTGGGTTTGATCTCTGGGTCGGGAAGATCCCCTGGAGGAGGGCATGGCAACCCCACTCTAGTATTCTTGCCTGGAGAATCCCACGTACAGAGGAGCCTGGTGGGCTACAGTCCATGGGGTTGTAGTCGGACACGACTGAAGAGACTTTGCACAGAGGGCAGCAAGGAAGCCAGTGTAAGTATCACAAAACATCTGAGTAGGACACCAGGTGGCAGTGCTTCAGCTTTCATGCCTGCTACATGCAGTGTGGCAGAGTCTGATTCTCAAGGAAGGAAAATAGAAAGATTTAAATAAAGAATTCACCAGGTTAAAGATGAGTAAAGATGTAAAGGAACTTCAGAGATAACACAATGTAGATATTTGGGAAGATAGCATCACAGGAGTGTTTAAAGAATAATATGCCATCGTAGCCCTCAATTTTCCCAGCATACTATTATATAAAAACTTGCTAAAGCATTCAGCACTGTTAACTGGTTAGTGGATGATTTCCTCATCTACTCATCCTGGGACTTTGTGCCTAGGTTTGGAATCTTCTATTCTAGTTCACTTTTGGTTTCAGTTTAAACCAGTAATGTCACCATCACTCAGATGTCCAGACACCCTATTTTGAGTCCAAGTGCTTCTCCATAGTCCAGACCTTGCTCCTCAGGAGCCCCCTAAAATGCTACACTCTGGTGGTTAATAAAAGGTGGAGAAGCATTTCACGGTTAGGAAAGTTATGGCTCATTTCCCAAAGATTAAAAAAAAAAGAAACAATAAAACCTATCTCATAGGGTTTTGATATTTAAATTAGATGATGAGTCTGAAATGCATACCACAGTGCCTGACATAGAATAAGCTCAAAAAATATCATCTTTCTTTTTTTCTAGTGAAACCTGCCTTTTCTTCAATGTCCAGAATCTGTGACTTGTTACTACTTTTTTTTTTTTCTCCACATTGGTTTGATGAGGAAAACTATAGGAAATTTATTCAATCACTTATATTCTTTGAGACAGTCATTATTTTTCCCTGTCCTCTTGGGTCGTATTCTCCTAGCTACATTAGTGCATTCAGGGTGCTGTAAGGACATAGATGGAGCACTCAGAGGAAGCTTTATTTTCACTTACCTGATGAATAATAATATTATTTTAGTATATTTATTAGGTATTGAATATCAAATTTCTGAATTGGATCTCCAAGATTGTCCCATTCTTCCTGACTGTTTTCTTTACTGATTAATTTTATGTGATTTATATATTTTTTCATTTGAGTCATTTTTCAGAAATATGCATTGCAAATATAGTTTAAAAGTCTGCACATTGACTTTCCACCCTCTTAGCATTGATATTCAACACAGACATTTTAATATATATCTTCATTTTCATAAGAAGCTAGCTTGAAAGTTTTATTTGTTTATTTTATTAAACACTTTAAAAATACTTTTCCTTTGTAACTTCTATTGGTCTGGATGAGAAGTCAGGTATCACTGTTTTTTCAAAGTTCTGAAAACTCTTATTTTTTCCAGTAGATTTATTATCTCTACTTTTAAAATTAATTTTTATTGGAGTATAGTTGCTTTACAATGTTAGTTGCTGTTGTACAGCAAAGTGGATATGTATACATATATCCACTCTTTTTTAGATTGTGCTCCTGTATAGGTCATTATAGAATATCGAGTAGAGTTTCCTGTGTTATACAGAAGGTTCTCATTAGTTATCTATTTTATATATAGCAGTGTGTATATGTGAATCTCAGTCTGCCAGTTTATCCCTCATATCCCTTTCCCCCTTTGGTAACCATAATTAGTTTTCTACATCCTGGACTCGATTTCAGTTTTGTAAACACCTTCATTTGTACATACCACTTTTTAAAATTCCATCTGATAAAAGAGATATCAGATGACACTTGTCTTTCTCTGTCTGACTTACTTCACTCAGCATGGCACTCTTTGGGTCCATCCATGCCACTGCAAATGGCACTGTTTTGTTCTTTCTCATGGCTGAATAATATTCAATTGTATATATGCCATATCTTTTTTATCTATTATTCCATCGTTGGACATTTAGGTTGCTTCCATGTCCACCTACTGTAATTAGTGCTGCAATGAACATTAGAGTGCTTATATCTTTTCTGCTTGTATAGACTACTCCATCAACTCTAGCAACTGCCTGAGTTCTAATCCTTATATATAACTAATCTCTTATTCGACATCACTGATGGTCTGCTTCCCTGATTGTACCTTAAGTGACACAAAGTCTAAGAAGAAAGGACTAAGGAAATGATTTTCATAACGATTCCAGATAACTATACCCAGATTTGTGATGTGAGTGTATTTTAGTGAAGCAGTCACTTTAAATTATTATGGAACAAGTTTATAGCTTTAAACAAGTTTACACATGTTCAGTATGATTGATTTAAAGTCGAAAGTTCAAGAGAAGAATGTATTAGTAGAAAGTTACTGTGGACACCTGCTTCCAAATATAGAAAGATCTTTGATTTACTTCAAGATTTAACTACAAAATTTAATGAAGGGAATATTTATAGATTTGCAGGCAGGGTTAAGGAAAACAAAGAAGAGATGGGAAGCATCAATATACTAGCAAGAGCTGAAAGGCTGTATCAACCTGGGCAATCAGAGGAAACTCTTAGTGAAAGGAGAGGCAAGACCTGTGAAGTGGATCCACCAGAAAGGAGTTGCAGGAGATAAGATGTGCTTTCCCAGTTCTAGTGTCTACTGGCCTCCTGCTCAAATGGGGGACCCAAAACAGTGGTGGGAAACTGAGGGACAAAAGGGAGGGAGAAACCACAGTGATTCCCTGTCTTCTTCAGTCTCCAGTTCCTGTGGGGCAGGCCCACCTGGTTCCAGCCGTAGCCTGGTGATCCACCTAGAAGGAGCTTTTATTTAGAATTAAATCTTCTGATCCAGACCACAGATGAAGCAACCACAGGACTACCATCTCTCTTCTGGGATGTGCAGGTGTGAACTTCAACTGAGGTTCTGAAGCAGTGGGGCTCTCTTATTAAGCTCTGGGGTTTTTGTTCAGCTTTTCCCATTACTTCAAGCACTGTGAGCTTCCAGAGAGCACAGAAGTACTCTGCAGAGTCTCCAAGTTGTAAGGCTGAAATGATGAGGCTGATGGATTTATGTGCTTTATGGAAGTTTACCGAGTAGCGGCCATTCCTTGCATTACCATATTCTGAATACTGATGAATAAGAAAAGTCATCTCTCCCCTGGGAAGCTGTTTATACCAAAAAATGTAGTAGTAGTCCATGTTCCAACTTACTTCATATCGACAATTCAGGGTGACTGTCTGCCCCACTTGACTGGATACCACTGTCTGGACTTGAGTTACTTGCTGGGCCACACTGGATCCTATAGGGAAAAAAACAGAAAACAGAGATGAAGTAGTAAATAAAATAGTGTGGGATTTAGATTAATTTAAGATCCAGAGACAAAGCAAATTGAAATTATAAAATGTTTCTTTTTCTCCAACCCTCCTTTCCTCCCCAAGTCCCTGTGAAGCACCACGTGCCTGTGTGCAGCCCTTTCACCCTGAACTCTCACACCCAGGCTTGGAAGCATCCCTACCAGAGAAGGTGATGGCCAGGAACACCCAGAGCAGCCTGGAGAGCGGCATGAGGCATGGATTCCCCTGCACAAATGTGCTCAGTTCTGCCTCAAGCTGAGAGTTCAGTGTCTCTGTGTGCCTGGCAGCACATATACGTAGTACTTGTTCTTGTGTGACTCCTTCAAACAGGAAGTGGGGTTTGTCATGTTCATAAATCACATGGTCTTTTTCACAGATGGGAAAAACTTTTGGCTCACAGATGTTTAATTTTCTACTTTTCTTTCCATGATTCTTATGTTAGGTAGATCCTGAAAGCGTCATGGAGAAAGCAGTTAGTATTATGTGTGTGAGGGCTTCCCTGATGGCTCAGATGGTAAAGAATACACCTACAATTCAAGATACCCTGGTTTGATCCCTGAGTTAAGAGGATCCCCTGGAGAAGGGAATGGCAAACCCACTCCAGTGTTCTTGCTTGGAGAATTCCAAGGATAGAGGAATCTGGTGACTACAGTCTATGGGGTCCCAAAGAGTTGGACACGACTGGGCGACTAACACACATACATGTTAAGGGTTTGAGCTGAGAGAAACAGAAGACTAAATAAGTTGACATACACTGATAATAATTTTGCCAGCCCATTCAAAACATATTAGTATACACTATGAATCCTTTCTGTAATCTACTTACTGGTCATTCTGGTCATCCATTTAGCCTATGCTTATATTTCTTTATCCAGAATTTAATGACTCTTTAAAAAAACCACAATAAAACAAACTCACAGATCTTTAACTTTCTTATGTGTGTGTTGTGCTGTTGCTTCAATCATGTGCAACTCTTTCCAACCCCATGGACTGTAACCTGCCAATCTCCTCTGTCCATGGGGATTCTGCAGGCAAGAATTCTGGAGTGGGTTCCCAACACAGGGATCAAACCCTCATCTCTTGCACTGGCAGATGGGTTCTTTAACACTAGCGCCATCTGGGAAGGGCCAAGAATACTGGAGTGGGTTTCCATGCCCTCTTCCAGGGAATCTTCCTGACCCAGGGATTGAACCAGCATCTCATGTCTCCTGAATTGCCAGCTGGGTTCTTTACCACTAGCTCAACCTGGGAAGCCCTTTAGCTTTCTTGACAAAAGGCAGTCTTTTCCAAAATAATTAATGTGTCTTTTTCTTTTCTCACTTGGTTCTAGGTCTTTGTTTATATTTTTCAATAAATAAAGTGACTTCAATATCAAATGATAAAACATCACTCCTGACTTTCAGAATCTATTCAGTTGTATGTGTTTTTTTTAATGAAATGCTTAACAGGAAAAAATATTAATCTTTGAAATCTGGCATTGAGTTTTACTTAGTAGACTTTGAAGAGCATCAGTATATTCAATCCTGCTGCCTTTACAAGTAGAATTGTATTTATTAGATCAGGTGTCCTTAAATTGTCCTCATGTCATATTTTTTACCCCAAAGTGTTCAGTTTCTCTTCTTAGTGGTTCTTTATTTTTCTCTGTAAGGTCAAGTTAAGCATGTTGACTTTTTCTGTGCCACAAGGCTACAGTGCGCTCTTACAAAATATGGTATCTGTAACACTTAGCAAATGTTGACACCACACTATTTGGTGACTGAAGTTTTGTATACTGTACATGATCATGTAGAATGTCATTGTCAATCTTCCATTTGATTTCATTGTTTTAATAGATGAATTAATATAAAAGAACCAAAGGCAAATAGACAAGTAGAAAAGAAAGTACAGAAAGATCTAAAACAGTGCCAGTTCTTAGATTTTAGTTGAAGTAAGACATTAATGAGTCATGCAGGGAGGAGAGTTTATATTTAGTTGAGACATCTAGTCCTCTGTTCCATTTCACCTCTGGGTGCTGGCAGGAAGCAGCTCTCCTGGTTTCCAATTATCTGTAACTAAGTAGAGGACACCACAAATGCCCACAACAATGCAGGGAGAGCATGAAGGCGGTTTTTCCCCTTTGTTGATATGGCCTTGCTCTGAGTTCCTGACAGCAATGGTGCATGTTCCCTCAGCTGCATTATAGACTCTGACTCTGAAAAACATAGCTTCTGGCTGGATCAAGTCTGAATGTGCTGACACTCAGGTTGGAAGATTTAGACTGTCCTAAACATTGTTCTGCCTTCCCTTGTGATTTACTAATAAATAATAATACCTGATAAAAGACAAGCCAGAGTTTAATATTGAAGGATGAAATTGAAAGATATTTTTTACTTAAAACTTCCAAATTTAGTAGTAAATTAATCTCTTCTAAAATCTGGGATGTTATCTGAAACAAATTCATTATGAATCATTCTGGGATTGCAAATATTCATTCCTGTTCTGATTGTTCTCTTGCTTTTCTAATTTTGATTCTAAGATGAATTATACTAACTGCTCCCTAGTTTTCCTAAAAAGACCAACAATAAGCCATGAACTACCTTTTCTTCCCACTTACCCACCAAACCATGTGAACTGGTAACTTTAGCACATAACTTCAGAATAGCAAATATCACACAGACAAATGAACACAGAATAGGCTTCTGACTTTTGTAATCTCTCCAGTTGAGTATTGCAATACCAAATGGTAATGGCTGTAAAATCATATTCATTTGTGATGTAACTCTGTGATTAGCCTATTAAAAGTTTAGGAAACAAGAACCAATGGGTCTTCTAAATTCAAATATTTGACCATGTTGCTGTCATGTATGCAGTTATACTCTTTGGTACAATCTTATAATTCTCATTATAGTTGTCATGAGGATAAAACTTCTCCTAAAATGTTGCTTAATCAGTAAAAATATTAAAAGCTATTCACAATATATATGGTGTATATATATATATATAGTTTAAATATTAATTAATATATATAATTAATAAATTAGTATATATTTCTAAAATAAAAATATTTCCTTTCTTGACACTGAAGGAATGAAAATTCTATTTCATTTTATTCTGAAATTTCAACTAATGAAGTCATTTACATCAAATTAATCAAATTTCAAACATTTTATTTTTGTTTCAACACCTCATAAAGAAACCCCAATAAGAATAAAATTCTTTTTATAATTTTATTTATTTATTAATTTAGAGTGTTTGGGTCTTCATTGCTACCCAGGCTGTTCTCTAGCTGCAGAGAGAGGGGGTACTCTGTCGTTGCACTTCTCATTGCGGTGGCTTCTCTTACTGTGGAGCACAGGCTCTAGAGCAGAGACTCAATAGTTGTGGTGCACAGGATTAGCTGCTCCATGACATGTGGGATCTTCCTGTATCAGGGGTTGAACATACGTCACCTGATTTGGCAGGCAGATTCTTTACCACTGAGCCTCCAAGGAAGACCTAACTGAGTTATTTTATAATAGATTGTCCTTGGATTCTCCGTGGTTCCTTCATAGGAATCCCCAAACTCACATAGCATATGAGGGCACAGAATTACTACTGAGGTTCCCAGATCTTCCCTAGTTCTCCCTCTTGCATCTCTGGTGACTGTCTTCTGAAGCTCACTTTGCATTCCAATCTGGGTACTACATCCTATTTTGAGTTTTATATATTTCAGTCCTATGAAAGATACTCCAGTCCAGTAGTTGTACATCCTATTCCAAACTTGTTATTCAAGTCTTCAAACTACCTGAAAAAAAGCAAAACAAACTTCGAGAGGATTTCCCTGGTGGTACAGTGGATGGGAGTTCACCTGCCAATGCAGGGGACACGGGTTCAATCCCTGGTCTGGGAAGGTTCCACATGCCCTGGAGCCACTGAGCCCGGGCACCACAACTATGGAGTTTTTGCTCTAGAGCTCAAGAGCCGCAACTGCTGAGCCTGTGTGCCACAACTACTGAAGCCCACGTGCCCTGGAGCCTGCATGCTGCAACTACTGAAGCCTGTGCTCCTAGAGCCTGTGCTTCACAACAAGAGAAGGCAGGACAGTAGGCCTGTGCACTGCAGCCAAGAGCAGCCCCCGCTTAGCGCAACTAGAGAAAGCCCGTGTGCAGCAGCAAAGACCCAGAGCAGCCAGTTTTTTTTTAATTAAAAAAAAATATTGGAAAGCCAAGATGGTTTACACACTGACAACATTAAAAAAAATTTTTATAGTCATCATGCTGTATATTGCACCCCCAGGACTTATTTCTCTTATAACTAGACGTTTCTGTCTTTTGAACATAGTCACCTATTCCACACCCTACACCCCCAATCTATTCTCTGTATCTATGAGGTCTGGGGGTGTGTGTGTGTCTGTGTGTCTATATGTCTGTGTGTGTATGTTCCTGTACCTGTGTCTTAGAGTCCACATATAAATGATTTTATACAGTATTTGACTTTGTCTGCCTGATTTATTTCACTTAGTATTGTGCCCTCAAGATTCATTCATGTTGTTGTAAATCTGTGAAAATTTTTCTTTTTTTATCATGTTTTCTTTATCCATTCATCTGTCAAAGGACACTTGGGTTGTTTCCATGTCTCAGCTGTTGTAGATGAACTGCAATAAATGAGGGGTACAGATATCTTTTTGAGATATTGACTTCATTTTCTTCAGATGAATAATCAGAGGTGGAAATGCTGAATATCATAGCAGAGCTAATTTTAAATTTTTGAGGAACCTCCAAACTGTTTGCCATAGAGGCTGCACCAATTTATATTTCCGACAACAGTGGGCAGGGTTCCCTTTCTTCTACATTCTGGTCAAAATTTTTTATTCCCTGTCTTTTTGATAGTAGCCATTCTGGCAGATGTAAAGGGATAGCTCTTTTTGGTTTTGATTTTCATTCCCCTGATGATTAGAGATGTTGAACATCTTCTGATTTACCTTTTGGTCATGACTCGATGGACGTGAGTCTGAGTGAACTCCGGGAGTTGGTGATAGACAGGGAGGCCTGGCGTGCTGCGATTCATGGGGTCGCAAAGAGTCGAACACGACTGAGCAACTGATCTGATCTGATCTGATGTCTTCTTTGGGAAAATGTTTATTCAGATCATCAGCTTATTTTTAAACAGACTTTTGTTCTAATGATTATACAAGGTATTTATATATTTTGGGTATTAGCCCCTTATCAGATATATGTTTGGGCAATATTTGCTCTCATTCTGTAGGTTGCCTTTTCATTTTGTTGATGGCTTCTTTTGCCATACATAAACTTATTAGTTTGTTGTAGTTACACTTGTTTTTTTTTTTTTTCTCTCTTGTTGTCCTTGCTTTTAGTTTCAAATACAAAAAAAAAACAAAAACAAAACAAAACTGTGGCCAATACTGATGTCAAGGACTTACCCACTATGTTGTTTCTTCTGAGCTTTACTGTTGTGGTTCTTATATTCAATTCTATAATCCATTTTGATGAGTTCAATTTCATTCTCTTTCATGTAGCTTTCCATTTCTCATAATACCATTTATTGAAGAGATGTTCCTTTCTTGAGGGTATATTTTTGGCTTCTTTGCCGTGAACTGACTGTGTATGCAAGGGTTTATTTCTGGGTTCTCTATTCTGCTCCATTGATCTATGTGTCTTTGTTTAATGCCAAAAAAAAAAAAAACCCACACACTGTTTTTATTACTATAATTTTGTAATATAGTTTGAAATGAGATCATGTGATGCCTTCAGTTTTGATCTTTCTCTAGTTCACTTTGGCTATTAGTAGTCTATTGTCTCTCATACTAATCTTAGGGTTTGTTTATTCTATCTCTGTGAAAAATGTCATTGAATTTTGATAGAGGTTTCATTGAATCTGTAGAATGCTTTGGGTAGTATGGATATTTTAACAATTGAATTTTTTCGGTCTGTAAGAACAAAATATCTTCCCATTAATTTTTGTCTTCAATTTCTATAATCAATGTTTTACAGATTTCAATATACAAGTCTATACTTCTTTGCTTAAAGTTATTCTTAGGTATTTTCTTTCTGATGTGATGGGGAAAGAATTGTTTTCTTAATATCTCTTCCAGATAGTTCATTATTGGAGTGCAGATTAATTTTGTATCCTGCAATTTAGCTGAAGACTAACATCTTGGGGGCATGTCTCCCACTGCTAAACCAGATGATCTGATTTTCTTTTCACTTTCTCTTTTTGTGTACTCAAAAAGTGTATATTTTAACTGTGGTAGGAAGTCTCTGTGCTGTTTATTTTTGGATAAATAATTTCTAGTGCTTAAACAAGTTAAAAGTTTTTTCTCTAGCATTTTATTGGCATTTTATGGCCTATTGAAAGTACATCTGTCAAAGTTATAGGTAACAGGAGTTATCTTATTCCTTCCATGAATCGATTGGACTAGTAAAAGCTGTGGTTGCTACCATCCAATTTAAAAAAATTTTTTAAATACTAAATAATCCTTACATGGAACAGTACACAAAATTATGTGCAGACACATTTTCCCCTGGCAATGATGGTTAACAGATATTTAATTTTGCTATATTTTCAATAGCTCTCTCCAAACGTTACAGATAAAACTAAAGAGTACTCCTAGTACTATTCCTATTTTTAAAGTAGTTACTATTGGGAAGATTCCATGTGTGTCTTTTCAATTTTACTGTTATAGCTATGTATCACAAAACAATATATTATATTGTGATTATATTCTGAAATTTCTCATAAGTAGTGTCATGCAGCATATATCATTCTGATGCTTTTTATACTCAGCACTTTATTTTTGTAAGATTTATCTAAGAAAATAATATAGAGAACTGTTTCTTTGCTTGTAATAGTTCATGTATTTCGACTTCACATGTAATTCATTATTCGTTCATTCTGTACTAGAATGGTTATACGTCTGCTTACAGGATTGGTGTGACTATCCTAAATGCCTCCTTGTTCAAATGTTGGAATCACTTGAATGTAGATAACAGGAATTGGAATTGCTTGACTTTTAAATATATACATTTTCTACTTTATTAAATAGTTCAGGCAATTTTTCTCTGAAGTTGTTAAATAAATGTTCTTTACGTGGTTGCTTTTCTCCATCTGGAGAAATTTAATAGTCTCCCTCTATTTGGGTCAAAACTTAATGCTATTGGATTTTCACATTTCTGGTTATCTGACAGAAATGAGACAGTAAATTGCTTTAATTTCCTCTGATTACTGCAGAAGTTGATATTTTATATGTTCACATGTCTATTTCCTCTTCTTTAAATTGCCTTTATGTAAATTATCTTTATTATCTCTTTTCATTTTGAATGTTTTTCTTATTTATTTGTAGAAGCCCCCTATATAAACTTAATTTCTAATGTTTTCTGGTTACATGGTTTACTATGCATCCTACTATGCATTCGATTTTTAATTATGTAGTGGGGCACGCTTGCAGGTTAAAAACTTCCCATCTATTAGGAATTCTCTATAAATTTATATTTGTAATTGTCAAGTTACTTTAATGATTATATACTTATTTAGCTTTTCTATTTATTCTTTAACTATTTTTGATAATATATATATTTTAGAGCATCTATCAGAACACTGAAATATGTGGCCAAGTCTTTTTCTTGTGTCAAGGATTTCTTCAGATAGTAAATCTCTGCCCTTGTTGAGGTCCCCTGTGAAACCTTCTCTGTTCCATATGGAGGCATGTCTCATGAGGTTCTGGAAGCCTTGGTCTGGGTGCTGGACACACCAGGAGGAGGCAGGGCTCTCAAAATACTCATAATAGGGCCTCACTTGTCCTGGGATCCCTTCAAAGTCAGAAACTGGCCCTCAAGCCGAGTCACTGCATGGGGCTGTCTCTCCTCCCATAAGATCAACATCAGATCAAGGAGATTGCTGCACACTGAAGAGAATATGCCTCTAAATAGATTCTAAATCTCAGAATTATTCTGTATCATTAACAATACTTGATATAGTTGTCTTTTTATCTTTAGCCAGAATAATGGGTGTGTGCTGCTGCTGCTGCTAAATTGCTTCAGTCATGTCCAACTCTGTGCAACCCCATAGACAGCAGCCCACCAGGCTCCCCTGTCCCTGGGATTCTCCAGGCAAGAATACTGGAGTGGGTTGCCATTTCCTTCTCCAATGCCATGCATGCTAAGTCACTTCATTTGTGTTCGACTCTGTGCAACCCCATGGACAGCAGCCTACTAGGCTTCTCTGTCCACGGGATTCTCTAGGCAAGAATCCTGGAGTGGGTTACCCTTAATGGGTGTATAGAGATGTCACTGTGGCATTAACTTGCATTCCATGATGACTAATGATGTAGAAGAGGGGATTACAAACTTCTTCAATAAAGGGTAGAACAGTAAACATTTTTGTCTTTGTAGGCCATTCATTCTGTTGCAACTACTGAACTCTGCCATTGTTTCATGAAATAAGTTATTGATAATACATAAATAAATAAGCTTTCTTAGGTTCCAACAAAATTTATTTACAAAGTAAATGGCTGAATGGACTGGTTCATGGGCCATATTTTGTTGATTCCTGATGTAGAGGACTCCATGGCTTCACAGGGTAATTCTCCAAACATTTGAAGAATAGTTAGGTCCCATCCTTCTCAAATTTTTTCCGTAAAATTGAAGGTGATGAAATATTACCAAATTCACTCAATGAAACCTTCATTACCCTGATGCCAAAACCAGACAATAAAACTACCAAAAAAAGTCAGTTTCTTAAATGAACATAGATAAAAAAAATCCTCAACAAAATATTAGCAAACTTCAATTCAGTCAGTTCAGCTGCTCAGTCATGCACAACTCTTTGTGACCCCATGGACTGAAGCATGCCAGGCTTCCCTGTCCATCACCAGCTTCTGGAGCTTGCTCAAACTCATGTCCATAAAGTCAGTGATGCCATCCAACGATCTCATCCTCTGTTGTCCCCTTCTCTTCCTGCCCTCAATCTTTCCCAGAATCAAGGTCTTTATCAGTGAATCAGTTCTTTGCATTGGGTGGCCCAAGTATTGGAGTTTCAGCTTCAGCATTAGTCCTTCCAATGAATATTCAAGACTAACTTCCTTTAGAACTGAATTAAGTTAGGAAACTTAATTCAACAATTTATGAAAGAATCATATATCATGGCCAAGTAGGATATAGTCTAGGTGTACAAGGATGGTTCAATATTTGCAAATCAATCAACATGATATACATTAATAGCATGAAGGATAAAAACTTATATAATTATCTCAACAGACAAAAAGTATTTGACAAAATTCAGCATCCATTCATGCTTAAAAGTCAATAAACTTGGTATAATGGGAACACATCTCAAAATAATACAGGCCATTTACAACAAACACACAATTAATATCATATTTGATGGTAAAAACTGAAAACTTTTCTCCAAGATGAGGAACAAGACAAGGATACCTACTCTCACCATTTCCATTTAACATAGTACTTGAAGTCCTAGTCACAGCAGTCATATAGGAAAAATAGAAGACATCGAAATTGGAATAAAACTATTAAAATGCAAAAAGACAGCCTATCAAACAAGATACTGGCCAATAATTAGTCAATAAGGAGTTAATGTCCAAAATATATAAAGAAATTTATATGCAACATAAAAACTATAAATAATCTGATTTTTAAAAAGGCAAAGGACCTAAATAGACATTTTTCCAAAGAAACATACAGCTAGGCAACAGACACATGAAAAGGCAATCAACATCTCTAATCATCAGGTAAATGCAAATCAAAACACAATGAGATCTCACCTCACCCCAATCAGAACACTATCATCAAAAAGCCAAGAAGTAATGAGTATTGCTGAGGATGTGTAAAAAAGGGACACTTTGGCACCCTTGCTGGGAAAGTAAACTGGTGCAGCCACTATTTAAAACAGCATAAAGGTTCTTCAAAAATTAAAAATATAAATACTGTATCATTCAACAATTCCATTCCTGGATATCTATCAGAAGAAAACAAAAACACTAATTTGAAAATATATATGCACCCTAATATTCACAGAAACATTATTTCTAATAACCAAGATATGGAAGCAATCAGTATTCATCCATATGAATAGATAGAGAATATGTGTAATATATATATATATATATATATATATATATATATACACACACACACACACAATGAAATATTACTTAATCATAAAAAGGATAAAATCTCATCATATGAGACAACACCGAAAACCTGGAGGGTATTATACTTAGCAAAGTCAGTCAGACAGAGAAAGACAAATACTGTATGTTTTCACTTATATATGGATTCTAAAATGCAAAACTAACAGAACAGAAACAGACTCATAGGGAATAAACTACCAGTTACTAGAGGGGAAAGGGGTGAATGTAGGAGTGAAATAGGTGAAGCAGATTAAAAGGTACAAATATTATGTGTATTTTTCCATAGTTACAAAATAAATAAAATTATGTAATGTGCAGTAAGGAAAGGAATCAACCCTGCCAATACCTTAACTGTAGCCAGTGAAACTGATTTCAGACTTCTTGCATCCAGAATTGAAAGAGGATAAATTTTAGTTAAACGACCAAGTTCATATTAACCATTGAGCATATATGTATTTTTTGTTTGCTGTGTCGCCAGGAGTCAGACACAACTGAGCGACTGCACTTTCACTTTTTACTTTAATGCATTGGAGAAGGAAATGGCAACCCACTCCAGTGTTCTTGCCTGGAGAATCCCAGGGACGAGGGAGCCTGGTGGGCTGCCATCTCTGGGGTCGCACAGAATTGGATACGACTGAAGCGACTTAGCAGCAGCAGTAGTAGCATGAGATGTATCTGCAGTTGTCTGTTGGGACGCATCATGGTGAGGCAGGTTTGGATGGACATTCTTGGGACAGCCAACTTAGCTGAATAACATCTTCTTGGAGTCACTTTTCTCTTCTTTTAGTTCCTTTAACTTCTTCTTATTTTGAAGTAGAGCATGTTGTAGCTAAATATTTATTTTGATAGGGCTTCCCTCATAGGTCAGTTGGTAAAGAATCCTCCTGGAATGCAGGAGACCCCGGTTCCATTCGTGGGTCGGGAAGATCCCCTGGAGAAGGGATAGGCTACCCACTCCAGTATTCTTGGGCTTCCCTTCTGGTTCAGCTGGTTAAAAGGATCCCCTGGAGAAGGGATAGGCTACCCACTCCAGTATTCTGGCCTGGAGAACTCCATGGGCTCTATAGTCCATGGGGTCGCAAAGAGTCGGACCCGACTGAGCGCCTTTCACTTTCTTATCTATTAATAGACCTCTCCTAGCTACAAGTTTGAGACTCTAGCGCAGAAGAAGATACAGATTGAGAGGAAGATAAAGACCAAAGTCTCAAATCTGTAAGGCCAATAAGAAGCACTGCAAATGCCCTGTGGTGGCCTCACGGTGTGACTGTGGCTGGAGGAGGGGCTGAGCCCCGTGGAGGGTTTGAGTACAGGCTGCAGGTGCCTGGGGAGCGCAGTGCTGCACAGCACAGAAGTAAGTGCCTGAGTCTGTGGTCCGCAAAGAGGAAATGTGCAGTGAGCTGCGGCGTTCTTTAGGGACTGCCGTGACATTTAATCTTCCTTCCTGCCTTGTTCCTGAAGGAATGTAAATGAGGTGGATGAGGCGGCCCCCGGGCTTCTGAAGATACCACCGAACACTGTCTGCCAAGGTGGAGAAAATACACCACAGTGTAGAGCTGTCTCCCTCCTGTGGAGTCAGGGCTGTGGGACTCTGGTCCACATCCACCCCTCTCACACCTGATGAGAAAGAGACAGACAGTCACAGGTGAGGCTCACTGTAACTCTGAAAAAACCCTGAACGTGTTCCTCCAGCTCCCATCGATGTTGAGAAGGATAGGAAGTGTGCAGGACTCCTCAACTCTTTCTACTCCCTCCCTCAACAGTACAGCAGCTGCTCATTTCCTCAGATTCCCCTGCAGGGCAGCCCCAACTCACAGCAAACCTGGGCAAACAAAAGCCCCAGCACAGTGCCCACTAGCCTCTTCATGATGCCTTGATTTGGTGCTGAGAAATTTTCAGCTTAAAATACACAGCTAAACCAATAAGTGGTGTGTCACTTCTTGTCTGGAAATGTTCCTGCTCCTGCAACCAATCAGCTCACCCAACAAACCCTGCTCAGGTGACACTCTGTGACAGGAAGTCCCATTTAACAGTCAACTCCACTGAGAACACAGAACTTGAGAAAAGAAATCCTTTCTTTGCAAATTGAAAAAGAAAAGAAAAAATCTAAGATGCCCATAGGAATGAAGCATTTGCAATACTCTATATTCTCTGTACTATTTGCCTTCACAGAACATGCCAACTTCCTGAAAATAACACAGGCTGAAACTATGAGTCCTTTAAGCTACCAGATATCAGAGGTTTGCAGATAGCTCCCCCTACAGTCCTAGTCACCATGTCACTCAGAGCATAGAAGTGCTTGGTCAAATTACTTCAGTGGGCTTTTTCCTCAGGTGAAAGGAAGTTTCACTCTTTCTAAATTCAGATGCAAAACCTTTGATGCCTGAAACAAGATTGTTTTCAGACATGTCCTTCGGGAGAAGCTGGAGTCCTTGGTTGGGGTACTGCACATACCAGTAGAGATTAGGTTGAAGAGAAAATGAGTAGTTGCACCTCAGCTCCAGAGGGGCTCCTTCAGAGACAGTGATGTTGCCATCAGGCTGGGTCACTGACTGGGCTCCTGAATAATTAATACTGAATCAGAGAACTCAGCTAAACAAAAGTCTCTATTCAAAGTCAAACCAGAACTATGTTCTGTGTGTGGACAAGAGAGTAAAATGGAACAGTACTCACTCAGCAGCAGGAGTGCCTCAAACATCAAGGTGAACACCAAAGTCATGGTGGAGCAGTGAAGAGGCAGTGAGCTGATTTCTGGGTGATTCCCCATGGACAGAAGTCTCATGACTGGGGGACTTGAATCCAAGTTGCTCTGCGGTTGAGGAGGAATGGCAGGTGATATTGATTTCTTCTTCTGATGGAGACTGTAGAGGGAGCTAGGAAGAGAGGCTGTCTTAAAACTTCCTGTCTCTAGTGTCTGAGATGCTTTACATGTCATTGTATAAAAAATGGTGTCAGGATATCTCTTTAAATTGTAAGGAAGGAAGGTTTTTTTGACCTTATTCTGATCTTTCCCAGTTTTCACAACAGTGCCCTCCAATGGCCAGATAGAGAAATAAAGAGAGATTCACAATTTTTTTCACCCTCTTGCTGGCTTTGTATGGTTGAATTTTAAAGCATTATAATTATGTACAGAGCAGAATTTATGTTTTGTAGGCTCTGAAACTTTCAAAATTGCACTTTCTATAGCAGCACAAAGTTATGGATAAAAATTAAATACAAAATAATGCTTAGAATGAGAAATAAAATCATAGTGAATTATAAATTTTAGAAAGCAAATTCCACAGACAGCATAAATCTCGAAAACTGAGTCATATTTTAGTACTTATTTCCATGACACACTGCTATAGTACTTTTTGTTTCTATGCTTTTTGTCTTCATACTTTTTACGCTTTTCTTCATATGACAATAAATTTGTAAAAGCTTTAATACAGAGAAAAGAAAGATAATCACTGATTGAAATTTACTTTCTTAAAAAATTCAAAGTGCATTTTGAAAATGGATGAAAATTTATAGGATTATGGTCAAAATTTGGAAACTGTCTATCACAATACTATGTGCTACAAGATTTCATTACATTCCAAATTTTCTTATGTCATAACAAATCCTAAATACTATCAACTGATCACACCAATTAACAAGTTTATTTTCTATATTAGTTTCCTATTGATGAGTGACAAATTATCAAGAACTTTTGTGATGGAACAAGATCTGTTTATATCACAGGTTCTGTAAGTCAGAAATCAGCACACAGTTAAGCTGAACTCACAAGGTTGCAGTCAAGGAGTCAACTAAAATGTCTGGGGCATGGGGTCCTCTTCCAGACTCAGTGGTTGCTGGTAGAATTCATTTCCTTGTGGCTGTAGCACTCATGGCAACTTGTTTCCTAAAGACAAGGAGGATGTCTCTGATCGCAGGAAAAGTTTAAGCTCTTTTTTAAAGCGCTCACTTGATTAGATTAGGTGCACCTAGGACAATCTGCTTTTGATTCATTCAAGGTCATACTGATTAGAGACTTTAATTACACCTGCAAATTTCTTTTATGTGTGTGTGTGTGTGTGCTCAGTCCCTCAGACTCTTTGCAACCCCATGGACTGTAGCCCACCAGGCTTCTCTGTCCATGGAATTTTCCAGGCAAGAAATACTGGAGTGGGTTGCCATTTCCTCCTCCAAGGGATCTTCCCAATTCTGGGATCAAACCCACATCTCTTGCATCAGCAGACAGATTCTTCACCACTGCACCACCTGGGGAACCTTGGTATCATCTACCTACCATAGTTGTTAATGCCCTCATTGGACTGGCATGCTATGAGTTTCACTTTATTCTCATAAATGTAAAACATTGTGTCAGTAAGAAGTTAATATGAACAATAATAAATATGACCAGACGAGGCCATTTTCATACCAAAGGAAGAACATAAGCAAACTCATTTTCCAATGTATAGGGTGGAATGCACAGATATTCCACAGAGTGGAATGCAACAGCATGCAAGGAAACTATAAAAACATATTGGAACCAGTTAGGGAGGTGTTACCTGCTCTTAAAACACTAAAAGTTCTGGCAATGGACTATCATGCCTTTTGGAAACAAAGACTTGTTAATGAATCATTACCAAAGGATCAGCAGTACAGTGTAATGTAAGGTAATGAGCATTAGCATCAAACAGATTTTTGTTGGAAATCTGTCCCTGATGCTTAGCCTGTGAGATCTTGATGACAAACACTTATACACTGAAGTGACTGTGAGCTGCATAAATAAATTCCACTAGGTCAAAATTATATGCATTCTTAATTCAAATTCACTCTTGCAGATGCTAAATAAGCCTGCGGCTCACTCCATAACCACCTGACAGACTAGAATTATAGTAGAGTGGAAGTTGGGGTTTAACTGGCAAGGATCTTAACTCGTTAAGATATTTATTTTTTGAAACATTTATAAAATATGGCTAGGGCCCTATGCATCTTGGAAATGACATGTTTAAGTAAGGGGCACTGAAGTTTAAGCTTTATTTTAAAATGAAATACTAAAAATGTTAGTTGCTCAGTGGTGTTTGACTCTTTGTGACCCCATGACCAGTAGCCTGCCAGGCTTCTCTGTCCATGGGATTCTCCAAGCAAGAATACTGGAGTGGATTACCATTCCCTTCTCCAAGGTATGTTTGTGACCCAGGGATTGAACCCAGGTCTCACACATTGTAGGCAGATTCTTTACTGTCTGAGCTTTATAAGAAATATCTCATTTAATACAACAACGTCTTGGGTTACTCATTTTTACCCTCCCTTTTACAGATGGTAAACCTAGCTTCAAAGAATTTAAATTACACAGGATTGCAGTATTTTTAAGTGACAGGGTAGTGATTAGAATCTAGATCTAACTCCAGAGACCAGTCTTATGTGCACTCCATAAGACTGTTTGCATGATAATTGAAGCAATATGAGCAGATGAAATTTTCAAAGAATAGTGTACAGACTGAGAGAAAAAGAGGGCCAAGCAGTAGGAATGCTCTGATGTGGGATGGGTAAAGAAGAATAGGAGATCTTGCAAAGGATCTCCCAGAAGTTAAAGTTTAAGGTTGGGGTACTGTGTGCCAGGAACACAAAGGTCCCCAGAAAGAGTGGCAAGCACTGCAGAGGGTGGCTGCTTGAATGTGGTCTGTAGGTTGGTAGCATTTGCGTCACCAGGGAGCTCTCTGACTTCAGAATCTCAGGCCTAACCCCAAATTCCTAAGTCAGAATCTGCATTTTAATAATATTCCTGTGCACATTAAAATTTGAGAAATACTTGTCTAGATGAAGGAGGTTAAAAACGTCTTTTAGATTTAACAATAAACAGATCATTGGTGATTTTTAAGAAAACAGATTTTAGAAAATATTGGGGAAAAAACCAGAAGTGTACGGAGGAAAAAGAGGTGACAGAGTGTAAGCAGTTATATGATTAGGGCTTTTAAACAATAGCCAGGGAGTAAAAGATAGATTGGTTGCAGGAGAGGCATGTATGGGGTTTGGAGGAATATGAAATATTTTTTTCTAAGAGGAGAAAGCTTGAATTTTTTAAATGAGTCCTAAAAAATCAGACCATAGAATTTGGATGATTAGTGGCCATAGAAACCAGAAAGAATGGTGTCAGTGAAGTGTTTAGGCCAAGAGATACTATTTCAAAGTAAAAGGTATACCTGTTTTATTATTATGGGAGGGAAGGTGAATTACAAGTGTAAAAGCAGAATGTTGTATGAGATGCAGAAAGTTGAAGATTCATTTAAATATACTGAAATGGAGCTGGGCTCTATGGTCCTTGACTCCCATGTCCTCAGCCTGCCCTTATCTGTGGAAAAACTTTAGCCAAAGAAGAACCTTAATCAAACATCCCCCATAAAGTCACATGCAAAGAGAACTGACCCCACTCTTTCAGCAAAGAGAAACTGAAAATTTCTGAGAACTTTCAGAAATCAGTTTCCTCATTGTGGACTGCTGCTATTCAACTTGAGAGAGATTGGGATGGCAACCCATGGGAGGAAAAGCACTTAGGTTAGAAATTTTTTATATAAAATTTCAATTAAAAAATTTAAAACTTTCAAATGGAAAGAAACAAAAGTCTTTTTTAGCTTTGCTTAATGGCAGAACTATTATTATTTTGTCTTGCTTGACTGTTTTCCTCTCCTTCTGCATTTTTTTCTGATTAAGTTTATTCTTTGGAATTCAGGGACAGCCCAAGAGGCTAATGATTTTCTATGCACAAGAAGCAACAGAGGGTGGGTATTGGGAGTCTTTTTCAGAAAGACCCTATAGAATCATGCTGGGTTTCATACTGTGTGTGTGTGTGTGTATGTGTGTGTGTATGGTCTCTTGTGTGCCAAGCATGGTTCAGGTCTGGAGGATGTAGTAGTAAAGAGAGATTAAATGCCTATGGTTCAGTAGGAAGAGAGAAAAATTAAATGAATTTTTTTTTAGAAAAAATTATTTTAAAGAATAATAAGTACTGTAAACACAATACAATACAGTATTGAGACAGAGTTACTCTTGGGGTGAGGAAGGGCATCTGCTCTAAGTAGGATATGGAGGGGAAGCTCCACTCTGATACTTACTACGCAACACCAGGAAAAATATTGGACCCCCTTCAAGTTCAATTTCCTTTCTTGTAAGTAGTCAGTATCTTTCTGCTGAACACTGGACTCAGCACTGGCACTTATTATCTCATTCACTTCTCATGAGAACTCTGCATGGTAGATTCTATCAATCAATATTGATATTCTATGAATATCTAACATTTTAGATATGAGAAAACTAAAGCAAAAAATCATTAAGTCATTTTCCCAAGATACTCAACTAATGAGTGGTAGATCTAGAAATACAAACCAAGTCTTTGGTCTCAAACACTTTGTAACACTGCCTCCCTAAAGGTGAATTGATCCAACCTTGAAGTGTTCCAATAAGAATTAAGTAGGAACAAACATTCAAATCACCCAACATAATACCTTCCCTAACTTAAATATTCAGTCAGCTGCAGCAATGAGCAAAATCTTGGGGGTGGGGTTGGGAGACAGAATCTGAAATTGCAGAATAATCTATCCATGAGATAAAGTTCAATGTTTTTCTCAGATATGTATGAGTGCATGTGTGCTCATTCATGATCGACTGTTTGCAACCTATGGACTATGGCCTGCCAGGCTCTTCTGTTCATGGGATTTTCCAGCAAGAATATTGCAACAGTTTGCTATTTCCTACTCCAGGGTATATTGTCACCCGGCTTATTTAACTTATATATGCAGAGTACATCATGAGAAACACTGGGCTGGAAGAATCACAAGCTGGAATCAAGATTGCCAGGAGAAATATCAATAACCTCAGATATGCAGATGATACCACCCTTATGGCAGAAAGTGAAGAGGAACTAAAAAGAAAGTGATGAAAGTGAGAGAGGAGAGTGAAAAAGTTGGCTTAAAGCTCGACATTCAGAAAACTAAGATCACGGCATCCGATCCCATCACTTCATGGCAAATAGATGGGGAAACAGTGGAAACAGTGGCTGACTTTATGTTTCTGGGCTCCAAAATCACTGCAGATGGTGGCTGCAGCCATGAAATTAAAAGACGCTTACTCCTTGGAAGGAAAGTTATGACCAACCTAGATAGCATATTCAAAAGCAGAGACTTTACTTTGCTAACAAAGGTCCATCTAGTCAAGGCTATGGTTTTTCCAGTGGTCATGTATGGATGTGAGAGTTGGACTGCAAAGAAAGCTGAGTGCCGAAGAATTGATGCTTTTGAACTGTGGTGTTGGAGAAGACTCTTGAGAGTCCCTTGGACTGCAAGGAGATCCGACCAGTCCATCCTAAAGGAAACCAGTCCTGGGTATTCATTGGAAGGACTGATGTTGAAGCTGAAACTCCAATACTTTGGCCACCTGATGCAAAGAGCTGACTCATTTGAAAAGACCCTGATGCTGGGAAAGATTGAGGGCAGGAGGAGAAGTGGCCGACAGATGATGAGATGGTTGGATGGCATCACCGACTTGATGGCATGGGTTTGGGTGGACTCTGGGAGTTGGTGATGGTCAGGGGCCTGGCATGTTGCGGTTCATGGGGTCACAAAGAGTCAGACATGACTGAGCAACTGAACTGAACTCCACTGAACTCCAGGGGATCTTCCATACCTAAGGATCAAACCGGCATCTTTTGTGGCTCCTGCATTGCCAGATGGGTTCTTTACCAGCTCAGCCACCAGGGGAGCCCTTTCTGACATATATGTAGTAGGTTACCTGGCAGATTACATGTCTTATCATAAGTACCCATGGTCTATCATGTTCTTATTACTATTAATGTGAAATTAATTCATTAGGGTGTTATTTTGAGAGATTGGGTGCCATAATATAAACTGGAATGAGTATACCAAACAGTGTTTTCTGCAATTGTTTATTTTTTCCCATTATTGACTCTTGCTCCCACTTTGCTAGCTATTTCTATACTACAAGAAAAGACAGCGCAGTACATACAATTTTACTTGCCAGAGAAGAAACTCCCAACTTGTGTAGCAATTCCAAGCTTTCTTTTCGAGGTATCCTCTTACTCTCCAGCCGTAATCAGGCCATGTGCTGTATTTGTCATTTGAAGTTAATCACTTTCACATCTGGCAGGCAAGAAGAAAAAAAAACAGCCAGTTTTGTTGAAACCTCTTTCTCCCCATTTCTGCATAAGGAAGTTTACTGAATGGTTCAGCAATGATAGCTCCTATTGTGATTACGCTTTTGCTGGCCAAATTCTTGGCTTTCTCTGCCCACCGAAGCCAAATAAAAAGGACAGAGACAGAATTTGGAGGAAGTAGAAAGGTGGCTTTAAGAAGGCTGGAGTAGGTTGCCATTCCCTTCTCCAGGGGATCTTCCTGACCCAAGGATCAAACCTGTGGATTCTTTACCATCTGAGCCACAGGCAAGGGCTCACAGTCAGGAGTCAAGGTGATAATAGGATCTTGATTTCTTCCTCTTGCATTGTTTCAAAGATAGTCATAGCCTGGCATCTGTAACCCAGCAACTGACTCTGGTAGTCAGGTGGCTCTGGGGCCTTCTTTCTGATATGTAACTACAAAGGGAAGGGTGTTGTAAGGGAAAACACTAGATAGGAAATATGTTTAGCATAGAGACAAAGGAAACAATGTGAATTGCAGCTCCTGCAGAGTTAGGGAGCAGTAAAGCAAACTTACAGATATGCAGAGTTAGGAGCAGTTATGGCAAAACAAAACAAAACAAAAACAACTAGGAATGTTCACACCTTTTCCTATTGAGACTTCAGGGAATCTCTATCAGGGCTTCCCTGGTAGCTCAGTTGGTAAAGAATCCATCTGCAATGCAGGAGACCCCAGTTCACCTCCTGGGTTGGGAAGATCTGCTGGAGAAGGGACAGGCTACCCATTCCAGTATTCTGCCCTTGGAGAATATATATATTTTATATATATATATATATATATATATATATATATAGTCCATGGGATTGCAAAGAGTCAGACATGAGTGAGCAACTTTCACTTCACTTCAGGAATGTTCAGGCCTGCTCACTATTCTTTTTATCTTCTTTGGTCCAAGGAAAGGGAAAGAAAAAATAAAAAACCTCATTTCTCTTTTTTCCTTTTCACTGCAACAGGCTTCCTCGCAGTTTAACCCATGATCACTGGAGGGGAGCAGAGAGGCCAGTGTAAGCATCATAAGATATTTGAGCAGGACACCAGCTGGCAGAGCTTTAGCTTTCATTCTTCATTCATGCTGTGTGTTACAGCCTGATTCTCAGAGAAAAAAATAGAAAGATTTAGATAAAGGATTTCATTTTCATGTTCATAAGAAGCTAGTTTGAAAGTATTACTTGTTTGCTTCCTTTTAACACTTTAAAAATGCTTTTCCTTGGTGACTTCTATTGCATCTGATATGAAATCAAGCATCATTCTTAATGATATTTCCCAGAATACAGTATATCAATTTCCCCTATTTATTGGCAAGATTATTTCCACTTAAATAGACCCTAGGATTTGCCTTCAATACCCTTTGAACTTCTGTCAAAACTACAGTGGTGGACTTGCAGAATGTCTTATTCACCTTGATGACTTTCCACATAGTATTGCTCCTGTGTAAGGAGCTTGTTTTATAGGAAGTCAAGGTGGAAGTGAGTGAAGGTGCTTGTTATGAGCAAAAATGTTATGGAATGGGTAATGGAAAAGGTAGTTATAAATACTACCAACAATCATGCGGTCATTTGTAGTAACAAAATCTGTAATAATCAGAAATGGAGTACTTTCTGCCATATCAGTAAACAAGGATGTCACAGTCATCAGCAACTCCAGCCCAGTGTGAGCTCCTGAGCCTAAGGGCACTCAGGAAGGAGAAGAATATCTGTGATCTAACAACCATCAGAACTGCAGTCACTCCCTACCATGAGACTAAAGGAGCTCAGGATATAAGAAACACAGATACTGGCCCCAAGATAGCTGAGGTGAATAGTAAAAGAGTGACTTCAGTGAGCCTGGACTCTTGCATCTTCCCCATGCATAGAAGTGTGCTAGACTCCTTAACTTGTGCTTAGTCTCTCAGTCGTGTCCGACTCTTTGCAACCCCATGGGCTGTAGACTGCCAGGCTCCTCTGTCCATGGGGATTCTCCAGGCAAGAATACTGGAGTGGATTGCCGTGCCCTCCTCCAGGGGATCTTCCCAACCCAGGGATCAAACCCAGGTCTCCTGCATTGTAAGTGGATTCTTGACTGTCTGAGCCACCAGGGAAGTCCATCCTTAACTTGAGATATCCGTTTTTCTCTAATTAACAATAATCTTTTGATGTTCCGACTACCTGCACTTTGTTGCAAAACTTCTATACAACCTGGCTCCTCTGCTCATCTCCTTGGAGCAGTTCTTTCAGGTTTACTTGAGATGCTATCTCCCAGGCTTGAAGTCCTAAAAATTCCCACCAGATAAAATGTAACTCTCAACTTCTGGTTGTGAATATTTTTAAAGTTGACAGTAGTTATTACAATCTCTTTTTCAGTTTGATATGAAAATATTTATGCATAGAGTAACCATTTTTAAATCTCTCCCCCACTTGCCTGCCTATGGAAACATATGAAGTGCAAAATACAAGTTAACATTGAATCTAATTGTATCTCAATAGTTAGGATGCAGGATCCAATGGGACAGTGTGGGTGAGGTATAAAAGGAAAAAACAACACTCAAAAATGGATAAGTGAACTTAATATCCCTTGAAGAGGGTGTGGCAACCCACTCCAGTATTCTTGCCTGGAGAATCCCATGGACAGAGGAGCCTGGTGGGCTACAGTACATAGGGTCATGAAGAGTCGGATGTGGCTGAAGCAACTTAGTATGCATGCACAAACCTGGTATACTCTTTTCAGGTGAAGGTTACATTGATTATGGTCGAATGGGGAATAACTGCATCATATTAACAAGAAGGAGATCCAACCAGTCCATTCTAAAGGAGATCAGTCCTGGGTGTTCTTTGGAAGGAATGATGCTCAAGCTGAAACTCCAGTACTTTGGCCACCTCATGAGAAGAGTCGACTCATTGGAAAAGACTCTGATGCTGGGAGGGATTGGGGGCAGGAGGAGAAGGGAACAACAGAGGATGAGATGGCATCACCAATTCGATGGACGTGAGTTTGAGTGAACTCCGGGAGTTGGTGATGGACAGGGAGGCCTGGCATGCTGCTATTCATGGGGTTGCAAGGAGTCGGACATGACTGAGCGACTGAACTAAACTGAACTGAACAAAGAGCATAGTTTTGCTGTTTTCTTTATTTGAAAGTGTGTTGTTAAAAGAGGTATAGATGCACCAGCCCCAAGCATCCAGCATCATGCATCGAACCTGGACTGGCAACTCGTTTCCTACATGATATTTTACATGTTTCACTGCCATTCTCCCACATCTTCCCACCCTCTCCCTCTCCCACAGAGTCCATAAGACTGTTCTATACATCAGTGTCTCTTTTGCTGTCTCGTACACCGGGTTATTGTTACCATCTTTCTAAATTCCATATATATGCGTTAGTATACTGTATTTCTGTTTTTCCTTCTGGCTTACTTCACTCTGTATAATAGGCTCCAGTTTCATCCACCTCATTAGAACTGATTCAAATGTATTCTTTTTAATGGCTGAGTAATACTCCATTGTGTATATGTACCACAGCTTTCTTATCCATTCATCTGCTGATGGACATCTAGGTTGCTTCCACGTCTTGGCTATTATAAACAGTGCTGCGATGAACATTGGGGTACACGTGTTTCTTTCCCTTCTGGTTTCCTCAGTGTGTATGCCCAGCAGTGGGATTGCTGGATCATAAGGCAGTTCTATTTCCAGTTTTTTAAGGAATCTCCACACTGTTCTCCATAGTGGCTGTACTAGTTTGCATTCCCACCAACAGTGTAAGAGGGTTCCCTTTTCTCCACACCCTCTCCAGCATTTATTATTTGTAGACTTTTGGATCGCAGCCATTCTGACTGGTGTGAAATGGTACCTCATAGTGGTTTTGATTTGCATTTCTCTGATAATGAGTGATGTTGAGCATCTTTTCATGTGTATGGGGAGGGAGGAGGGAGGAGGGTTCGGGATGGGGAACACATGTATACCTGTGGCGGATTCATTTTGATATTTGGCAAAACTAATACAATTATGTAAAGTTTAAAAATAAAATAAAATTGGAAGAATAAAAAAAAAAAAAAAAAAAAAAGAACACACATGTTACTATAATACCTAATGAAAAAAAAAAAAAAAAAAAAAAAAGAGGTATAGATGGATGACCAGTTGACATAGAAGGTATTGGAATAGCTTTTTAGTGTCTCTACTAGCTGAAAATCTGTGATTCAGAATTTGTTTCTCTGTATTGTTCTGGGCTAGGGTTGGCCATAAAAAGGATTGTGCAATGTTTAGAAGGTAGTTGTCATCAAGTAGCCACATTTTTTTTGCCCTGCTGGTTGGTGCAGGGCTCCAGTCACTGTGCAACTCACACGTGTTGCTGCTGATCTGCTAGCTCATCTTATTGTTGACTTACAGCTCCTTAACCTCCAACCAGATCTCCTCCTCATCATCTCTCTGTCTTGGGCCAAATGTGCATGTAGCATGATGATAAATATCCACTTCTCCTGAAGGTCACCCACTACCGTGAGATTGAAGGAGGTGAGAGACAGACAAGTTTTTAGTGTGCTTTTGTGGGTTCCAGTCATCCTCATGGGTTCTAGTATGTCCTTAAATGCATTTTTCCATGCTTTTATCCATATCCAATTTTCCTTTCCAAATGACACTCTAGTTGATTTAAAATAAATTCAGGCTCAGCACAAGATGCAAAGATAACAGCTTTGTATAAACTCCTCCACCAACTCTAGCAATTGCCTGAGAGTTCTGTTCCTTAAAATGAGTCTCTTATTCTGTATCACTGTGGTTCTACTTTTCTGATTGTAGCCTAACGGACACAAAACCTAAGAAAAAAAAAGATTAAAGAAATTATATTCATGACAATTTCTGAAAATTAAACCCAGATTTATGATGTGAGATTGTTTTTAGGTGCAGTTGCCACATTAAATTATTATAGAGCAAGTTTTCAAATTTAGACAACTTTGCACATGTTCTGTATGATTGATATAAACTTTGAAAAATCAAGACTGAGAACATCTTACTGGAAAGTTAGTTTGGACATCTGTTCCTAAGTGACTTAAAAGGAACTTCCAGACCACAGATTAGGCAACCACACAACTACCATTTCTGGTCTGGGATCTGCAGGTGCATATTTCAGCTGGAGTTCTGCAGCAGGGAAGCTCTCTTTTATTAAACTCTGGGGTTTTTGTTTAGCTATTCCCATTACTTCAAGCACTGTGAGCTCCCAGAGAGCACAGAAATACTCTGCAGAATCTTCCAGTTGTAAGTCTGAAATGGTGAGGCTGATGGATTTACTAGCTTTCTGTAAATTTACAGAGTAGCGGCCATTCCTTGCATTCTGGCCAGAAAAAACCTGACTAATAAGGTAAATCATCTCTCCATTGGGAAGTAGCTTGTACCAAAACATGTAGTAATAGCTCCAGGCTGTTCCATACCGACAGTTCAGGGTGACTGACTGTCCCAGTTGACCGGATGTGTTTGGCTGGTCTTGAATAACATTCTGCGCCATACCAGATCCTGTGGGGAAAAAATCAGGAAACACAGCTGAAGTAATGAACAAAATAATGTAAGAATTAAACTAATTTGGGACCCAAATAAAACCCAAATTGAAATCATAATAAGTATGCTTTTCCCCAACCCTCCTTTCCTCCCCAAGTGCCTGTGAAGCACCACACGCCTGGGTGCAGTCCTTTCACCCTGAACACATGCACCCATGTTTGGAAGCATCCTTACCAGAGAAGGTGAAGGCCAGGAGCACCCAGAGCAGGCTGGAGTGTGGCATGAGGCGTGAATTTCCCTGCACAAATGTGTTTAGTTTCTGCCTCAAGCTGAGAGTTCAGTGTCTTTGAATGCCTGGCAGCACATATACATACTACCTGTGTGACTCCCCCCAGCAGGAAGTGGGGTTTGTCATGTTCATAGACCACGTGGTCTGTGCACATATGGGGAAAAAGTCTGGCTCGCCACAAACTTTATTTTGTCTACTTGTCTCTTCCTGGTAATTGAGTTAGGCAGATCCTGAAAAGGAGTATGGAAAGAAAATTAGTATTAAAGGTATGAGCTGAGGGGAACTGAATTTTAAACAAGTTGACAAAAATTGATAATCATTCAGTAAAATAATTTTACCAGCTCATTTAAGATAGAATTTAGTATAGACTATGAACTCTTTTTGTAACTTACTGGTCATTCATTTAACCTATACTTACCTTTCCTCCATTCAGAAACAATGACTTTTTTAAAATCCACAGATTTTCAGCTCTCTTGGTGAAAAGCTATCTTATCCAAAATAATTAACTTATTTTTTTTTCCTTAACTAGGTTTTAGGGCTCTATTTAGAATTTTTAGTAAATAAAATTACTTTAACATGAAATGAAGAAACATCAGTTCTTCTGACTTTCAGAATCTATTCATTTGTATGTGTTTTTATGAAACTGAAACAGGAATAAAATATTGTTCTTTTGAAATTTGACATTGAATCTTATTAGACTTTGAGGAGGATCAAGTATTCAGTCTTGTTGCCTCTACGAGGAGAATTGTACTTATTAGATCATGTGCCCTAGAATTGTATTGATGTCACTCTGAAAGCTATAAGATATTGATGAAGAAAATTGAAGATAATGCAAGTAAATATAAAAATAGTTCATGTTCATGGGTTTTAAGAATAAACAATGTTAAAATGTCCTCTGAACCAGAGCAATCTATAGATTTAATGTAACCCCTCTCAAAATAGTCATGGCATTTTTCACACAACTACAGCAAATAACCCTAAAATTTGTATAGAACCACAAAAGGCCACAAATAGTCAAAGCAATTTTGAAAAAAAAAAAACAAAGTTGAAGGTATCATAGTCCCTGACATCAAAATATGCTTCAAAGGTGTTACAAAATAATCAGTAAATCTTATAATAAATTTTAATTTGCATAAAAAAAATAAAATACACATTGCTGGCCAAATAACAGAGATTCAGTCAACGGAACAGAATAGGGAGTCCAGATTTTAACCCTTGTATACATGGTGAATGAATCTATAACAAAGGAGGCAAGAATAAGCAATTGGGGGAAAGACTGCTTCTTCTATAAGTGGTGTTAGACAACTATACAGCTACATGTTAAAGAATTAGAATATTTTCTCACAGCATATACTAAAATAAACTCAAAATGGATTAGAGACTTAAATATAAGACCTGAACTCATAAATCCTTAAAGAAAGTATAGGCAATATGCTTTATGAGGTTCATCTTTGCTATATTTTTGTCTGTATTTCCTCAGGCAAGGACAAAAAAGAAACTACACAGAAAATAGGGCCTAATTAAATTAAAATATTTTGCACAGTGAAAGAAACCATTAACACACAAAAAAGGCAACCTATCAAATGGGAGAAGATATTTGGAAGTTATTGGTCAACAAGGGGTTAATGTCCAGAATATACAAAAAAATTTTTGCACACAATATCAAAACCACAGGCAGAGGACATGATTAGGCATTTTTCCAAAGAACATACAGATGGCAAACAGACACATGAAAAGATGTTCAGTATCTCTAATCATCAGGTAAATGCAAATCAAAACCACAATGAGATATCACCTCACTCCTACTTTGTCATGAATACTATCATGACAAAAATGAAAAATAATTGAGTATTGTCAAGGATGTGGAGAAAAGGGAAAACTTGTGTATTCTTGCTGGGAAAGTAAGCTGGTGTAGCCTCTATTCAAAAGATTCCCCAAACCAATAAAAATATAACTAGTAGTTATATATATATAATAGTAGTAGTTTATATATAATAAATATAACTACTATATGATTCGGGGCTTCCCAGGTGGCTCAGCAATAAAGAATCCACCTTCAATGCAGCAGACACAATTTTGATCCCTGGGTCAGGAAGATCCCCTGGAGTAGGAAATGGCAGCCCACTCCAGTATTCTTGCTGGGAAAATCTCCAGAGACAGAGGAGCCTGGCGATCTATGTTTCCATGAGGTTGCAAAGAGTCGAACATGACTGCAATGATTTAGCATGCACATGCATTATATGACTCAGAAATTCCATTCCTGGGTATCTATCAGAAGAAAACAAAAACACTAATTCAAAAATATGTATGCACCCAAATGTTCACTGCAACATTATTTCCAATAGTGAAGATATATAGAAACAACCTCAGTTTTCACTCATATGAATGAATCTAGAAAATATATATGTGTCAGTGTGTGTGTGTGTGTGTGTGTGTGTATGTGTGTGTGTACATAGAATATTACTAGCCATAAAAAAGAATAAAATTTTGCCAGCTGGGACAGCATGATAGACTTGGAGGATATCGCACTTAGCGAAATGTCAGATAGAGAAAGACAAATACTGTGTGCTTTCACTTTTATATGAAATCTAAAAGCAAAACAAATTAACAAATATAACAAAACAGAAACAGACTCAGACATATAGGGAACAAACTATTGGTTACTAAGGGGAAAGGGGTGGGTGTAGGGGTGAAATAGGTGAAGGGGATTAAGAGGTAGAAACTTTCACTTACAAAATAAATAAAACTAGGTAATGTGCAGTGAAGGGAAAGAATCAACCCTGCCAAGAACTTGACTGTAGCCAGTGAAACTAATTTTAGACTTCTTGCATCTAGAACTGAAAGAAGATAGATTTGTTTCAAGTGATCAATTCATATATGAACACTGACAAATATTTTCTGTTTGCTTTGCTCCAGTCATAGGATGAGATGTGAGTATTTGCAATTTGCAAACATTTGAGTAATTGTGAGTTATTTGTATTTGCAATTATGGTAAGGCAGATTTGAATATTCTTGAGACACCCAACTAAACTGGATAACATCTTTATTGGAGTTATTTTCTCCCCTTTTAGATCCTTTCACTTTTTATCATTTTTGTGTCCAGCATATTGCGTTTAAATATTTACTTTAAATCTGTAGTCTTATCTAGATACTCTCCTAGCTACAAGTCAGAGGTTCTAGTGCAGAGGGAAATATAGGAGATATTCAGAAAGGAAAAGACCAAATCCCAAATTCATTGGGCCAAAAAGTATTTGTGGTTAAAACTGTCCTAGTGTAGGTAAGAAATACTAAACAGGGCAAATACCTGGCATCGTGGTGTGACTGTGGCTGGAGGAGGGGCTGAGCCCTGCGGAGGGTTTGAGTACAGGCTGCAGGTGCTTGGGGAGCACTAAGCTGCACAGCACAGAAGTAAGTGCCTGAGTCTGTGGTCTGTGAAGAGGAAACATGCAGTGAGCTGCGGCGTTCTGTAGGTGCTGTCATGGTGTTTAATCTTCCATCCTGCTTTGTCCCTGAAGGAATATAAAACAGACGGAAGAGGCGGCTCCCAGGGTTCTGATGGAACCACTACACATTGTCTGTGAGGGTGGAGAAATTACACCACAGTGTAGAGTTGGCTCACTCCTTATAGACTCAGGGCTGGGGGACTCTGCTCCACATCCACCCCTCTCACACCTGATGAGAAAGAGCAGAACCATCACAGGTGAGAGTCACAGTAGTGTAGTGTAAGTTGCTCAGTCATGTCCCACTCTTTGTGACCCCATGGACTATATACAGTCCATGGAATTCTCCAGGCCAGAATACTGGAGTGGGTAGCCTTTCCCTTCTCCAGAGGAACTTCCCAACCAAGGGATCGAACCCACGCCTCCCACATTGCAGGCGATTCTTTACCAGCTGAGCCACAGAGCTCCTGCAAAACCCTGAAAGTGCCCTCAGGAATTATGAGGATAGAAAGTCTGTAGAACTTGTGAGCTCCTGCTTCTCCCTCCCACAGCACTACCACTACTCAACACTTCAGATTCCCCTGTGGGACAGCCCCAGCTCACAGCAAACCTGGGCAAATAGAAACCCCAGCACAGTGTCCACTTGCCTCTTCATGACACTTTGCTGTGTTGCTGGGAAATTTTCACTTTAAGATACATAGTAAACCCTGGGTGGTGAGGGTCATGACTTGACTGGAAATGATGCTGCTCCTGCAACCAATCAGCTCAGCCAACAAACCCTGCTCAGGTGACACTGACAGGAAGCACCATCTACCATCATCAGTTCCATGGAGAACACTGAACTTAAGAAAACAGTATTTTTTCTTTTGTAAAACAAACAACAACAAAAAAAAAAAAAAAGAAAGAAAGAAAGAAAGAAAAGAAAAAGAATCTAAGATGTCTTTGAGAACCAAACTCTTCCAGGATTCTGTTTGTCTTCAAAGAACATGCCAACTTCCTAAAAATAACACTGTCTGATACCCTGCATCTTTTAAGCTACCAGATCTCAGGAGGTTTGTGTTCAGCTCCCCTTGAAGTCCCAGGCACCGTATCACTCAGAACACAGAAGTGGAGGCTGAGTCTTTCCAATGGACTGATGTTTTCCTCCAGTGGAAGGAGTTCTCACTCCTGTTAAATTCAGCCTCAAAACAGTTGATGTCTGAAACAAGGCTGTCTTTACATGTATACTTCAGGAGAAACTGGAGTCCTTGGTTAGGGTACTGCACATACCAGAGAGATTGGTTTGAACAGAAGATGAGTAGTTACACCTTAGCTCCAGAGGGGGTCCTTCAGACAGTGATGTGGCCATCGGGCTGGGTCACTGACTGGGATCTAGCTCCTCCTGAAACATCAATGCTGAATCAATGAACTCAGCTAAAACAAAAAAAATCTCTATTCAAAATCAAATTGGAACAATATTCCGCGTGCAGACAAGGGAGTAAAATGGAATGCCAGTCAGTCAGGAACGGAAGCACCTCAAAGTGGACCCCACAGTCACAGCAGAGCAGTGAAGAAGTGCTGAGAACCTTTCTTGGAGATCCTGCACAAAAAAAAGTCTGAAGACTGGCTGACTTGAACCCAGGTTGCTCTGAGGTTGAAGTATGACAGAAGATTTAGATTTCTCCTCCTGAATGAGATTGTATGGAGTGTTAGCAAGAGAGGCTGTCTTAACAGAACTGCTTGCCTCTAGTGTCTGAGATGCTTTACATATCATTGTGTAAAAAATGTCAGAATATCTCTTTAAACTGTAAAGAAAGATTTTGTGAGTTTATTCTGATCTTATACAGAAAGCCATTTCCAATTTATTCAACAGCCTCCTTTATCAGCCAGATGGAGAAATAAAGAGAAGTTCACATTTTTGTGAACCTTCTTCACTCCCTTCCTGCCCTTGTATGGTTGAACTTAAAGCATTAAAATTATGCGGAGAAGAGAATTTATGGTTTGTAGGCCCTGAAAGTTATAAAATTGGGCCTTTAAAAAAAACACAAAATTATGAATAAAATTGAATATAAAATAATTTTTAGAATGAGAAGTAAAACTATAGGAAATTACAATCTCAAAAACAAATACCACAAGCCGTATATATCTAGAAAATGATACAATATTTCAATAGTTATTTCCCTGCCATTTTCTATAATACCTTTCCTTTCTATGTTCTTTGGCTCCATAATTTGTTTCTTCATATGACAGTAAATTTGTTAATACTTCCTATCTAGAGAAAATAAAGATAATTTGGTCTTTACTCCTAGCATACTTGATAATTTCTTTTACTGTTCACAGTTTTAGTAATGCATGGACATTTTTAGGATTAGAGTCAAATTTGGGAATTTTCTATCAAGTTACTATGTGCTACAAGATTTCATTATATTTCAAGTTTTCTTATTCTATAACCAATTCTAAGCACTATGAACTAACACAACACATTTACTAAGTCTGTTATTTTCCTTTTGTTGTATAATAAATTATCATGAACTTTGTGATTTAAAACAACGTCCATTTATCTCATAGTTTTTGTATGTCAGAAGTCAGGGCACAGCTAAGCTGAATCTCACAAATCTGCAATCATGGAGTCAACTAACACTATGGTCTTGTCTGAAGCTTGAGAGTCCTTTTCCAAACTCATGTGATTGTGGCAGAATTCATTTCCTCATAGCCATGGCCCTCATGACAGCTTGCTCCCTCAAGCCTGGGTGAATCTCTTTAGTCTGAGAAAAAGCTTAAGCCTTCTTTGAAAGAGCTTACCTGATTAAATTAAGCCCACCAAAGACAATCTCCCTATTGATGCACTCAAGTTCAAACTGATTAGGCACTTTAATTACATCTGCAAATCTCCTTCCCTTTGCCATATAATAAAACAATAACAAGAATGATGTCTAAAACAATCACCAAGAACATAGAAGAAATAAAGAATAAGCAAACAGAGTTGAATAACACAATTACTGAAATTAAAAACACATTGAAAGGAACCAATAGCAAAATAACTGAGGCAGAAAAATGGATAAGTAAGCTGGAGGATAGAATGGTGGAAATAACTGCAGAAGAGCCGAATAAAGGGAAAGGAATGAAAAGACTTGAGGAAAGCCTCAGAGACTTTTGAGACAATATTAAATGCACCAATATTCGAGTTATAAGGGTCCCAGAGGAAGAAGAAAAAAAGAAAGGCAGTGAGAAAATTTTTGAGCTAATTATAGTTGAAAACTTTCTCAACATGGGAAAGGAAATAGTCAATCAAGTCCAAGATGCACAGAAAGTCCCCTACAGGTTAAACCCAAGGAGAAACACATTGAGACACATATTAATAAAGCTAACAGAGATTAAGCACAAAGACGGAGTATTAAAAGCAGCAAGAGAAAAGCAACAAGTAACATACAAGGGAAAACCCGTATGATTAACAGAGTATCTTTCAGCTGAAACTCCATAGACCAGAAGGGAATGGAAGGATATATTTAAAGTACTAAAAGAGAAAAATCTACAACCATGATTACTATACCCAGCAAAGATCTCATTCAAAATTGACGGAGAAATCAAAAGCTTTATGAACAAGCAGAAATTAAGAGAATTCAGCACACCAAACCAGTCTTGCAACAAATACCAAAAGGGCCTTACATAGCCAGGAAACACAAAAGAAAGGAAAGACCTACAAAAACAACCCCAAAAGAATTAAGAAAATGCCAATAGGAACATATGTATCAATAATTATCTTAAATGTAAATGGATTAGAGGCACCAACCAAAAATACAGACTGACTGAATGGATACAAAAGTAAGACCCATATATATGCTGCCTACGGGAGACTCACTTCAGACCTAGAGACACATGAAGACTGAAAGTAAAGGGATGGAAAAAGATACTCCATGAGAATGGAAACCAAAAGAAAGCTGGAGTGGCAATCCTTGTTTCAGACAAAATAGACTTTAAAATAAAGAATATAATAAGAGACAAAGATGGACACTACATAATGATCAAGGGATCAATCCAAGAAAAAGACATAAGAGTTGTAAATGTCTAGGCACCCAACATAGGAGCACCTCAATACATAAGGCAAAGCCTTATGGCAGAAAGTGAAGAGGAAGTAAAAAGCCTCTTGATGAAAATGAAAGAGGAGAGTGAAAAAGTTGGCTTAAAGCCCAACATTCAGAAAACGAAGATCATGGCATCTGGTCCCATCACTTCATGGGAAATAGATGGGGAAACAGTGTCAGACTTTATTTTGGGGGGCTCCAAAATCACTGCAGATGGTGATTGCAGTCATGAAATTAAAACATGCTTACTCCTTGGAAGGAAAGTTATGACCAACCTAGATAGCATATTCAAAAGCAGAGATATTACTTTGCCAATAAAGGTCCATCTAGTTAGGTCTGTGGTTTTTCCAGTGGTCATGTATGGATGTGAGAGTTGGACTGTGAAGAAAGCTGAGCACCGAAGAATTGATGCTTTTGAACTGTGGTGTTGGAGAAGACTCTTGAGAGTTCCTTGGACTGCAAGGAGATCCAACCAGTCCATTCTAAAGGAGATCAGTCCTGGGTGTTCTTTGGAAGGAATGATGCTAAAGCTGAAACTCCAGTAGTTTGGCCACCTCATGCGAAGAGTTGACTCAGTGGAAAAGACTCTGATGCTGGGAAGGATTGGGGGCAGGAGGAGAAGTGGACGACAGAGGATGAGATGGCTGGATGTCATCACCGACTCGGTGGACATGAGTTTGGGTGAACTCCGGGAGTTAGTGATGGACAGGGAGGCCTGGCATGCTGTGATTCATGGGGTTGCAAAGAGTGGGACATGGCTGAGTGACTGAACTGAACTGAACAGGCAGAAGAGGAGAAATCAACAGCAACACAATAATAGTAGGGGACTTTAACATCCCACTGTCATCAATGGACAAATTATCAAAACAGAATCAATAAGGAAACACAAACCTTAAATGAAACATCAGACCAAATGGACCCAATTGATACCTTCAGGACTTTCCATCCAAATGCAGAAGAGTACACTTTCTTTTCAAGTGCACATGGAATATTCTCCAGGATAGACCACACCTTGGGACACAAATCAAGCCTCAGTAAATTTAAGAAAATTGAAATTGTATCAAGTATCTTCTCTGACCACAATGCTATGAGACTAGATATCAACTACAGGCAAAACACACACACACACACACACACACACACACACACACACACAACAGCAAAAATATACAAACTCGTGGAGATTAAACAATACATTGCTAAATAACAAAGAGGTTACTGAAGAAATAAAAAAAAAAAGAAGTCAAAAGATTCCTAGAAGCAAATGACAATGAAAACACAAATATCCAAAAGCTATGGGACTCAGCAAAAGCAGTTCTAAGAGGGAGGTTTATAGCGATACAATCATACCTCAGAAGCAAGAAAAGCATCAAATAGACAGCCTAACTCTACATCTAAAGCAGCTGGAAAAAGAAGAACAAAAAACCCCTAAAGTCAGCAGAAGGAAGGTGATCATAAAATTCAGAGCAGAAATAAATGAAAAAGAAATGAAGGAAACAATAGCAAAGATAAATAAAACTAAGTTCTTTGAGATTAACAAAATTGACAAACCACTAGCCAGATTCATCAAGAAAAGAAAAGGAGAAAAATCAAATTAATAAAAATTAAAAATGAAAAAGGAAAGGTTACAATATACAATGCAGAAATACAAAGGATCATAAGAGAATATTATGAGCAACTATATGCTAATAAAATGGACAACCTAGAGGAAATGGACAGATAGTTAGAAACGATCAGCCTCCCAAGAGTGAACCAGGAAGAAATAGAAATTATGAACAACCCAATTACAAACACTGAAATTGAAATTGTGATTAAAAAAATCTCCCCCAAAACAAAAGCCCAGGGCCAGATGGCTTCACAAGGGAATTCTATCAAACATTCAGAGAAGAACGAATGCCTATTTTTCTGAAACTCTTCCAAAAAATTGCAGAGGAAGGAACACTTCCAAACTCATTCTACAAGGCCAAAATCACCCTGATACCAAAACCAGGAAAAGACAACAGGAAAAAAGAAAATTACAGGCCAATATTACTGATGAACATAGATGCAAAAATCCTCAACAAAATTCTAGCAAACAGAATCCAACAATACATTAAAACACTCATACACCATGATCAAGTCAGGTATATTCCAGGGATGTGAGGATTCTTCAATATATGCAAATCAATCAACATGATACAGCATATCAACAAATTCAAAGATTAAAAACCATATGATCATCTCAATAGATGCAGAAAAAGCCTTTGACAAAATACAGCATACTTTTATGATAAAAACGATTCAAAAAATGGGCACAGAAGGAACCTACCTCAACATAGTAAAGGCCATATATGGAAAGCCCACAGCAAACATTATTCTCAATGGCGAAAAACTAAAAGCTTTCCCTCTAAGATCAGGAACAAGACAAGGGTGTCCACTCTCATCATTATTATTCAACATAGTTTTGGAAGTCCTAGTTACAGCAATTAGAGAAGAAAAAGAAATAAAGGAAATCCAGATAGGAAAAGAAGAAGTAAAACTCTCACTGGTGCAGATGACATGATACAATACATAGAAAACTCAAAAGAAACTATCAGAAAATTACTAGAGCTAATCAGCAAATTCAGCAAAGTTGCAGGATACAAGGTCAAAACACAGAAATCACTCGCACTCCTATATGCTAACAATGCAAAATCAGAAAGATAAATTAAGGGATCAGTATCATTCACCATTGCAACAAAAAGAATAAAATATCTAGGAATAAACCTATCTAAGGAAACAAAATGCCTGTATATGGAAAACTATAAGATACTGATGAAAGAAATCAAAGATGACATAAACAGATGGAGAGATATTCCATGTTCCTGGGTGGGAATAATCAATATTGTGAAACGACTATACTACCAAATGCAATCTAGAGATTCAATGCCCTATGAAATTACCAACGGCTTTTTTCACAGAACTAGAACAAAAAATTTCACAATTCATATGGAAAGACAAAAGACCCTGAATAACCAAAGCAGTCTTGAGAAAGAAGAATGGAGCTGGAGCAGTTAACCTTCCTGACTTCAGACTATAATACAAAGCTGCAGTAATCAAAACACTATGGTACTGGCAGAAAAACAGACCAATGGAAAAAGATAGAGAACCCAGAGATAAACCCACACACCTATGGGTACCTTAGAATATACAGTGGGGCAAAGACAGCCTCTTCAATAAGTGGCGGTGGGAAAACTTGACAGCGATGTACAAAAGAGTGAAATTAGATCATTACCTAATGCCATACACAGAGATAAACTCAAAATGAATTAAAGACCTAAATGTAAGACCAGAAACTATTAAACTCTTAGAGAACATAGGCAGAACACTCGATGACATAAATCAAAGCAAGATCTTCTATGACCTACCTCTAGAGTAGTGGAAATAGAAACAAAAATAAACAATTGGGACCTAATTAAACTTAAAAGCTTTTGCACAACAAAGGAAACTACAAACAAGGTGAAAAGACAATCCTCAGAATGGGAGAAAATAATAGCAAGGGAAACAACTTGATAAAGAATTAATTTCCAAAATATACAAGCAGCTCATACAACTTAATACCTAAAAAAACAAACTACCCTATCAAAAAGTGGGAAAGGGGCCTAAAGAGACATTTCTCCAAAGAAGACATACAAATGGCTAACAAGCACATGAAAAGATGCTCAACATCACTCATTATCAGAGAAATGCAAATCAAAACTACAATGAGATACCACCTCACACCAGTCAGAATGGCCATCATCAAAAAGTCTACAAACAAATGCTGGAGAGCATGTGGAGAAAAGGGAATGCTCTTGCTTTGCTGGTGGGAATGTAAATTGATACAGCCACTATGGAAGAGGGTATGGAGACTCCTTAAAAAGCTAAGAATAAAACCACCATATGACTCAGGAATCCTGCCGGGAGCCACCATGGGAAGTCCCACCCATGACAAAGGTCATGTGGAGAGGACCTGACAGGCAAAGGCGGATCAGGACTCGAGGGATTCCCTGGATCTGCTCACGCATCTACCCTAAAACCAGAATCTGTCTGTCTTACTATTTTGTGCCTTTCACCAACTCTTCTGACATTAACAGGGGGCTATCCTCGACCACCTTTCTCTGGAAAAAGTCAACTTAAGGCTCTAATTAATAAGTCTCTTGGGCATGATAGGAGTGTTTCAATTCAAACCCCTCTGATGGCTTTCTAGCTTGCCTGGCAGGTTTATCCAGACTCTTGCAGCTATGCACATGATTGTTCATAGCCTCCCAATAGTGAGAGACATGGGAAGCCTAAAACATTCTAAAAATATAGAGCCTTTCGAAGAGTTAAAAACTATTAGAGTAGTGTTGGTGTAGGATTTCATTGTTGAGCTAATGCTTGCTGCCAAATGCCCATATCCCTTATCCATTGTGCACCTGGGAGTGCATTAATTAATGTGGTTGGAGTGTAAGAAAAACAAGTAGTAGCCTTGGAATTAACCACATCAGACCTTTGGGCTACTTGGTTCATTCTTTGTTGTAACTGACTGCTCCTTTGCTCCGTGAGAATGTAACTCTGTTTAGCACTTTCTGAGGCTGACATAGATTAGAAATATAAAGAAAAAAACACTTCAAGGGAACATAAGTTTTCTGGTTGAGCAGCCTTTATCAAAAAAGGGTCATAAAATGTCCACAAGGCCTCCAAGGCCAGAAGACAATGTACACAACATTGTTTGTGGGAAAGGTATGCAGAAAAAATCCTGGTTTCGATAAAGACAAAACAGATGTAATGTTTGGGTTGACTCTGCATGACTTTGTATCTTTCATTTCCCTCTATGTACAAGTCAAGGTATAAAAGTTCCTTTTGAAAATAAAGTTATGGACCTTGCTCACTGAAGCTTGGTCTCCCCGTGTCATTCTTTTTTTTCCTTTCTCTCTTTCTCTCTCTCTGTTCTTCTTTCAGGATGACTCCTTGTGGCACAGGGGCTCTCTGAGTTCACTTTTTTGCCTGGGCTTCTAAGACTCGATTGGGAAGGTGCCCTGTGTCTTCACCAGGGAGACAGTGTCCTGTGTCCTCACCCCACTGAGAGGGTGCCTGCAGCCTCCATGAACAAAGCAAGTTCCGTGCCAGGAGCTTTATTGGCTTTCTGTGTAAACCAAGGAAGATCAAGCCTCTTTCTCTGCCCTTTTACTTTCCTTATCGCCGATGCTGTCATCCTGAGGGTACCCCTGGATTCTGCTGGGGCTGGACCCCGGCAGAGTCCCACTCTTAGGCATATACCCTGAGGAGACCAAAACTGAAGAAGACCCATGTACCCCAATGTTCACTGCAGCTCTCTTTATAATAGCTAGAACATGGAAGCGACCTAGATGTCGACTGACACATGAATGGATAAAAAAGCTGGTACATATATACAATGGAATACTACTCAGCCATAAAAAGGAATGCATTTGAATCTGTTCTAATGAGGTGGATGAAACTAGAGCCAATTATATAGACTGAAGTAAGTCAGAAAGAGAGATATAAATATTGTATGCTGCTGCTGCTGCTGCTGTTAAGTCACTTCAGTCGTGTCTGACTCTGCGTGACCCCATAGATGGCAGCCCACCAGGCTCCCCCATCCCTGGGATTCTTCAGGCAAGAACACTGGAGTGGGTTGCCATTTCATTCTCCAATGCATGAAAATGAAAAGTGAAAGTGAAGTGGCTCAGTCATGTCCAACTCTAGCGACCCCATGGACTGCAGCCTACCAGGCTCCTCCATCCATGGGATTTTCTAGGCAAGATTACTGGAGTGGGGTGCCATTGCCTTCTCCTATCACAGACCCTAAAGGGTCAAGAAAATAAAATTATCCCCTGACAACAAATCAGTGTAATTCTGTGGATCAAGGGCACAACACTCCCCAAACTATCTGGACCTACCCCCTACTCCAGTGTTTTTATCTATGTCCTGAGAAATATTATTGGTACTTATTATATAGGGACCAAAGACACATGGCAAGAATCTGAGAACTCTATAGGCTTTATCCCAGGGTATTTGGCTCAATAACCCCAGAGATTTCTTCCAACCTGCCTGCTGCTAAAGTCTCTTCTGGATCATGGCTATGAATTAATCTATCATGTAGAAGTTTGCACTCACTAGCAAATGCATAGATCTGTTCTCAATTCCATTGGTATAATGCTGAATAAAACTCAGGAAGCAGAGTAGAGAGCAAATGACGCTTTATGGTTCCTTGGCCTCAAAGTCATCCCTTGTAGACGTAGAACACTTATCCAAGGTTAGAAAAACAGTTACTCCAATCACCAGCCTCATACTTCAAGGACAAACCAGGACTGTGGGCTCAGAGCTCACACTTGTGTCTACTCCTAGGCTTGTTTCCAGAGAACAGACACAACTGCTGCTGTTAGAGACTTACAACCAGTGCAGGTATCTGTTGCAGTGTGTTGTTGCCAGGATCTTTCAGCCAATGATCAAGCAGTTCCTTGTCTAGGTCTTCCTGCCCCGTTTTAGTCACATTCTGCAAAGAAGGCGAGACATCCCCAACTCACAGGGTGCCGACTGCTATCCCTTGTGAACTTTAAAGTCTGGCTCTGGAAAAGGAACACCAATCACAATGGTGTGTCTATCCAGAACCTATTTTCTATCATTTCTTCTTCAAAGAAATTTTGTGATGCTCCGTGAAGCTTGTGGGAAACATTGCTTAATCCCAGAAAGCTTTACTGAGCTCTATATTGTAAAGAGATGAAAATTTCCATCCATGTTCTAGTAAATGTATGTGAGATTTCAAAATAGGCTGTGGTTGTTCTGAGGACAGGAAATATTAGTAACATTGAGACAGAAAGCTAAACATCTTGAGCTTGGACATTGGAGCTCAGCATCCTGAAAATGTCCTTGGAATCATGCATCTGTCTCCATCTAGGCAGACATTTCTCAATGCATTGGTTCTTGATATAGTAACTGATGACAAGGATGGTATTCTCCTCATTCTCCTTGAACAATTGTCCTTAATCCTTATGCCCTCTGTGCCCAAGTTTGTAGGTGCTCTGCACCAAGGATGCAGACACTGAGAGAAAAGACAGAAGCGAAAGCAAACTATCTGGGGTGGAGAAGGGTGGAGGTGGATGATCCTGGCAGAAAAAGAGGAGTGAAGAGAAAAGAGCGTAAGGAATAGGGAAGGAAGAGTTAACCAGGGGTGGGAAATGGGAAAGCAGTGTTTAAGGAGGTACATGGAAAAGGTTTAGGCTATAAGGCTATGATTCCCTGAGTCCTTGACTGCATGCACTCAACAAAGGATTATAAAATCAGTTTATCGAAAGACAATGAAAATCTGTCATTTTTCTTCTCTTTTCTGTCGAACATCGATGGAAAACATGTTTCCTTTCCTTTATAGTCAGAAAGGACCACTGTTTCCAAATAAAGCAGCCCCCTCTTGTGACTGAATAAACAAACTGCAGAGCTTAACTCCCACCAGAAGTCAACCTTTTGAAAAATTCCTCATTTGAAAGGTAAAGATCCCTGGTGGCTCAGCCGGTAAAGAATCCGCCTGCAATGTAGGCAATGAGGGTTCGATCCCTGGATCAGGAATATCCTCTGGTAAAGGAAATGGCTGCCCACTCCAGTATTCTTGCCTGGGTAAATCCATGGACAGAGGAGCCTGTGGGCTACAGTCCATGGTGTCCCAAGAGCGGGACACGACTGAGAACACACACACCTCATAGTTGTACCACCTCTGTACTCAGCTGTGTTTTCTTAGTTCTATACCGCTCCACAAAAGATTTTAATTATTTTTGGCTCCTTTATTTTGTCATACCCCCATTATGATCCTCAGTTGTAGGCTTCTTTGTAGTTTTCCTTTTGTCTTTAACCTTCCCATATTTTAAGGTTATTCAGTGTTTATAAAGAGAGGTTGCTACATATAAAGCACTCAAGAGTTATCTGTTTTCTGAATGAGTAGATGAGCTGTTACTCATGAACTTAGTGAAAGAATTTATGCTGAGCAACTCTTGAAATTATTCTAAAAGCAATCTTTCAATCCAATGGAAGTCAAGTTAAACAAAAGACTCCAACAGGATAAACAGAGGGTTATATTTGTGGACAAAATTCAAGAACAGATAACAAACATCCCAACACTAGGATGGAGGAAAATTAAACTAATGATTTGGAAATAAATATCATGGTAATCACGCTTCATTCATTTAACAAATAATCATAAATATTCTTTGGGAGTCTCTCTTGGCAGATCACATGCACACACAAGTCAACACCCACTATTATTGAAAATATGGGAACAAATGAAAGAGAATTCATTTAAGCTATGTAAGAATATATTATTTTATTATATTAGCAAAAGGCAGAAGAAAACTAGCATGAACATTTTTTTTGTTGGTTTCTTTGACTTTATTTTTTAAAAGATTGTAGAAAACACTTCAAAGTGTCATTTTAAATAATATTGAAAACCAAAAATATATGGAGAATCTAAAAATAAGTTTTCTAGCCTATTGCCTCTTTTAATTTTAGATTATGTCTTGACCATATGAGATGAGGTTATCTTCCTTTGCTTGATGAAAACCAAAATTTATGTAATTAATTTACTTTCAAATAATCAAGAGAATTTCGGAGAAGCCAATGGCACCCCACTCCAGTACTCTTGCCTGGAAAATCCCATGGACAGAGGAGCCTGGTAGGCTATGGTCCATGGGGTTGTGAAGAGTCGGACGACTTCACTTTCATTTTTCACTTTCATGCATTGGAGAAGGAAATGGCAACCCACTCCAGTGTTCTTACCTGGAGAATCCCAGGGACGGGGGAGCCTAGTGGGCTGCCGTCTCTGGGGTTGCACAGAGTCGGACACGACTGAAGCAACTTAACAGCAGCAGCAGCAATCGAGAATTTGCTGAAAGATTAACGTCTCTTTTGTATGATGGGAGTTATGGGAGTAAGTATGATGAATACTCCCAACAATCCAAAAATAAAAGAGAAATTCCCAAATCTAATAAAGGGTATCATTGAAAATATCAAAGTCAATATTATTCCCTATAGGATTACAAACAAGACAGGTAGACTATCTACTTCTATTCACTGTCCTAATGGAGGGCATAGGATCAAACCAGGAAAGGAAATAAGATGTATTAAGTTTGAAAAGGAGAAGCAAAACTATTTTAATTTACAGATCACAAGTTTATACATGTAGAAAATACAAAGCACCTCTAAACAAACTGTAAGAACTAGAACATATTAGTGCATTGATACAGTCAGCAAACACAAAAATCAATTTTATTTCCAGATTCTAGCAAAAGCATTGGAAAATGCAATTAAGATGTCATTTATCAAATGCTTGGGAACTAATTTAATATAAGGTATGCAAGTCCTCTTCTTGATTCCTCTTTAGTAACTCTAGAATAGTTTTGATTTGGGAGGAAAAAAATCACAGATCATTTTAGGGAGATGAGAAATGTCCTCACTTCTGAGGTCTGGGGTAACTAACGCAAATCATGGCCTTGTACTCAGTGGTGACCAGTCCTTGCCACCTACAGACACTGATATCAGGAAAGACCATTTCCTAAGGCTGCTCAATGAAATAGTGTTTTCAAAACCCCAAACAAGAGGTTGGTACCATCCATTTGCCTGTTGAATTGAATCTGTTCTCATATTGACAGATATCTAGCTCTGTTCTGGCCATTTCAGAGCATAATTAATTCCCTGTATTCACATTTTTCTTAACCCAGTTAACCCTAGCTCTGGATTTGATGCTGGGTATTTAGGTCAATTAAAGGTAAAAAAGTTATATGAAATAAAAGATAAAATTGTTATATCTATAGCAAGTAGCCTTGCTTCCCAGGTGGCTCTATGGTAAAGAATCTGCCTGCCAACCAGGTGGATTATGTTTATTTACACATCACATGTTTGTACATGTAGAAAATACCCCTCAGTTGGGAAGATCCTCTAGAAATGGGAATGGCAACCCACTTCAGTATTCTTGCCTGGGAAGTCCCATTGATAGAGGAGCCTGGCAGGCTACAGTCCATGGGGTCACAAAGAGTTGGACATGATAGAGACTAAACAAGAGCAACAATGCATGTCCTCTACAAAAATCTTAACATTAATGAAAGAATGGGCCAAAGAACTAAATAGACATTTCTCCAAAGAAAACATACAGATGGCTAACAAACACATGAAAAGATGCTCAACATCACTCATTATCAGAGAAATGCAAATCAAAACCACTATGAGGTACCATTTCACACCAGTCATAATGGCTGCAATCCAAAAGTCTACAAATAATAAATGCTGGAGAGGGTGTGGAGAAAAGGGAACCCTCTTACACTGTTGGTGGGAATGCAAACTAGTACAGCCACTATGGAGAACAGTGTGGAGATTCCTTAAAAAACTGGAAATAGAACTGCCTTATGATCCAGCAATCCCACTGCTGGGCATACACATTGAGGAAACCAGAAGGGAAAGAGACACGTGTACCCCAATGTTCATTGCAGCACTGTTTATAATAGCCAGGACATGGAAGCCACCTAGATGTCCATCAGCAGATGAATGGATAAGAAAGCTGTGGTACATACACACAATGGAGTATTACTCAGCCATTAAAAAGAATACATTTGAATCAGTTCTAATGAGGTGGATGAAACTGGAGCCTATTATACAGAGTGAAGTAAGCCAGAAGGAAAAACATAAATACAGTATACTAACGCATATATATGGAATTTAGAAAGATGGTAACAATAACCCTGTATACAAGACAGCAAAAAAGACACTGATGTATAGAACAGTCTTTTGGACTCTGTGGGAGAGGGAGAGGGTGGGAAGATTTGGGAGAATGGCATTGAAATATGTATAATATCATATATGAAATGAGTCGCCAGTCCAGGTTTGATGCACGATACTGGATGCTTGGGGCTGGTGCAATGGGACGACCCAGAGGGATGGTATGGGGAGGGAGGAGGGAGGAGGGTTCAGGATGGGGAACACATGTATACCTGTGGTGGATTCATTTCGATACATGGCAAAACCAATACAATATTGTAAAGTTAAAAAATAAAATAAAATTTAAAAAAAAGAACAATCAACACACACACACACAAAGCCTTATGGGACAAGTTTTCAAATCTAGACAACTTTACACATGTTCTGTATGACTGACTTAAGGTCAAAAATTCAAGAGGAGAATGTATTCATAGAAAGTTACTCTGCACACCTGTTTTCAATGACATAGAAGGAGCCTTTATCTAGAATTAAATCTTCTGATCCAGACCACAACTTAAACAACCACAGGACTATCATTTCTTGTCTGGGGTCTGCGGGTGTGCATTTCAGCTGGGTCCTGCAGCAGGGGGGCTCTCTCTTATCAAGCTCTGGGTTTTTGTACAGCTTTTCCTATTACTTCAAGCACTGTGAGTTCCCAGAGAGCACAGAAATACTTTGCAGAATCTTCCAGCTGTAAGGATGAAATGATGAGGCTGATGGATTTATCTGCTTTCTGGAAGTTTACGGAATAGCGGCCATTCCTTGCATTACCATATCCTGAATACTGTTGAATAAGGTAAGTCATCTGTCCACTGGGAAGTTGCTTGTACCAAAAAAGGTAGTAAGTGCTCCAACTTGTTTCATATTGACAATTCAGGGTGACTGACTGCCCCATGTGGCTGGATATATCTGGCTGGTCTTGAGTAACTTTCTGGGCCACACCAGATGCTGTGGGGAAAACAATCAGAAAACAAAGATGAAGCAGTGAATAAAATAGTGTAGCAGTTATTTAGGATCCAAAGACAAAAAAAAAAAATGAGATCATAAGATGCTTGCTTTTCCCCAGTCCTCCTTTCCTCCCCAAGTCCCTGTGTGCACACCACACGCCTGTGTGCAGGCCTTTCACCCTGAACACTCGCACCCATGTTTGGAAGCCTCCCTACCAGAGAAGGCGATGGCCAGGAACACCCAGAGCAGACTGGAGAGCAGCATGAGGCATGGATTTCCCTGAACAAATATGCTTAGTTCTGCCTCAAGCTGAGAGCTCAGTGTTTTTGAGTGCCTGGCAACACATATACATACTACCCGGTACCTGTGTGACTCCCCGCAACAGGAAGTGGGGGTTGTCATGTTCATAGACCACGTGGTCTGTGCAGGCATGGGAAAAAGTCTGGCTCACCACAAAACTTTACTTTGTCTACTTGTTTTTCCCTGGTCATTGAATTAATCAGATCCTGAAAGAAGGCATGAAAACAGCAATCAGTATTAAAATTTGAGCGGAGGGGAACTGAATATTAAGCAAGTTGACATACATTAATAATTATTCAGCAAAAAGGTTTTTCCAGCTGATTTAAAATATAATTTACTATAGCCTATGAAATGTTCTGTTGTCTATTAACTGGTCATTTATTAGCCTACACTTACTTTTCTCCATCCAAAATCTAATGACTCTTTAAGAAAACTTGCAGATCTTAGGCTTCTTGGTTAATGCACATTTTATTCAAAATAATTATTGTATCTCTTTGTATTGAGTTCTAAGACTCTATTTAGGTTTTTCAATAAATAAAGTTACTTCACCATAAATGACAAAAAAATCAGTCCATTTGACTTTCAGAGTCTATTCAGTTTTAAATTTTGAATGAAATTATAACAGGAATGAAATATTCTTTTGAAATTTGAAATTAAGTCTTATTTATTAGACTTTGAGGAAGATCAGGATATTCAGTCCTGTTACCTCCACAAGTAGAATTACATTTATTAGACCATGTGTTCTGGAATTGTCCTGATGTCACATTTTCTATGTCATTGGTCCAAAGTGTTCAGTCTCACTTGTTAGTGGCTCATTATTTTTCTCTTTGTAAAATAAATTCAATATAAGTATGCCAGATCTTTCTGTGACATAATGCTGTAACGTTCTCCTACAAAAGTTGGTATCTACAGGTTTCAAACACTTTTTTGTTGTTTCAGTTGCTAAGTCGTGTCCAACTCTTTGTGACCCCATGGACTGCAGCAACCCAGGCTACACTGTACTTCAGTATCTCCCAAAGTTGCTCTAATTCATGTCCATTGAGTCAATGATGCTATCTAATCATCTCATCCTCTGCCTCTGCCTTCTCCTTTTGCCTTCAATCTTTCCCATCATCAAGGTCTTTTCCAATGAGTTGGCCCTTAGCATCAGGTGGCCAAAGTATTGGAGTTTCAGCTTTAGCATCAGTCCTTCCAGTGAGTATTCATGGTTGATTCCTATTAGGATTGACTGGTTTGTCCTCCGTGCAGTCCAAGGGACTCTCAAGAGTCTCCAGCCCCACAGTTCAAAAGCATCAATTCTTCAGCTTTCAGCCTTATTTATAGTCCAAGTCTTACACCGCACATGACTATTGGAAAAACCATAGCTTTGACTATACAGACCTTTGTCAGCAAAGTGATGTGTCTGCTTTTTAATATGTCATCTTAAGCTTCGTAGGTGGCACTAGTGGTTAAGAACTTGCCTGCAAATGCAGGAGACATAAGAGATGTGGGTTCAATCCCTGGGTCAGGAACATCCCCTGGAGGAGGGCATGGCAACTCATTCCAGTATTCTTGCCTGGGAAATCTCGTGGACAGAGGATCCTGGAGGACTACAGTTCATAGGGATGCAGAGCCAGACACAGCTGAAGCGACTTAGCCCACCTGAGTGACAGGCAGCTGATGTCCTGGTTTCTAATTGTTTACAAGGAAGCAGGAGAGACCACAAATGCCTAGAGCAGTCTTGGGAGCAGAATGATAATACATATATTATATGTATCATTTTATTATATATATCACATGTTTTTATATCCACCTTTTTATGCATAGCTGTGAAATTTATCCCATTTGTAGGTTCTTGTTCCTACCACTAAAATTAAGATACAGAATCATTCCATCACCCTAAGAAACTTACTTTGCAGACTATCCCCACCTCCACAACCCTTGAAAATCCCTGAAATCTGCTGATGTCCTTGTTTCCAATTATTTGTAACTAAGCAGAAGAGACCACAAAGGCCACAACAGCCTGAAGAGCAGCTTGATATTCTAAAATATATATGCCAATATAACAATTACATATACATACCAGGAAGTTGATATTGCCAAAATTTTATTAAAATACAGACAGCAAGCTGATACATCAGTTTTATATGCAATCTGGTTTTGATGCATAGCTCTGCGAAACTTTATCACATGTATAGGCTTTTGTTACCACCATTAAAATCATGATATAGAGTTGTTCCATCTCTCTAAAGAAACTCTCTTTGTACACCCTCCTGAGGCCTGCAATTCTTTACAAACCAGGTCACTACTGATACCTTTCATCTTTTTTTGTCCTGTTGAGAATGTTGTATAAGTAGAATCACACTATGTATGCAGTCATAATAATCCAATAAGTATAATCATATACCATGTAGCTTCTGAGATTGATTTTTTTTTACTCAGCATAACATCCTGAGATCTATCTAGACTATTGCATATGTCAGTAATCTTTACCTTTTAATCACTACAGACTGTCCCAAACTTAATTTAGGATAATTCAATTTAGGATTTTTGACTTTACAGTAGTGAGAAAGTGGTATGCATTCAGTAGAAACCATACTTGGAATATTGAAATGTTATCTTTTCCTGGGCTAGCAACATGCAGTGTTATGTTTCCTGGTGATTCTAGGCAGCAAGAGTGAGCTGAGCTCCTGGCCAGCCTCAAAATCATGAGTGTAAACAACTAACACATTTACAGCCATTTCATACCCATATAACCATCCTGATTTTCACTTTCAGTATAGTACTCAACACATTCATAAGATTTCTATCATTTTAGTATAAAATAGACTGTGTGAGATGATTTTTTTCCCAACTGTAGACTAATGCAAGTATTGGCCACATTTAAGGGAAGCTAGCTTAAATATATCGGATGGATTTTCTTTTTTTTAATTTTTATTGATTTTTATTGGAGTATAGTTGCTTTACAATGTTAGTTTCTGCAGTGCAGCAAAGTGAATCAGTTTTACACGTATATGTTTATCTCTATTCTTTTTTTAGATTTTCTTCCCATATTAAATGAACTTTTGACTTCCTATTGTTTCAACTTAAAATGATTTATTGCAAAATAACCCTCTTGAAGTTGAGAAAGATGTATAAATAATATTTCATTGTGTGAAGGTACTACAGAATATTTATCTGTTCATTCAGTGAAGATCACTGGTTGATTTGCAGTATTAAGAATTCAGCAAGTAAATATTTAAGTGTATTTGAAATTCTTGGACTCTTTTCCAGAATGACTGGGCCAATCACCCACCAGCAATGCATGAGTGATCCAACTTCTTTGCATCCTTGCCAGAACTTGGTATTGTCAGTATTTTTAATTTTAGCCCTTATGATATATGTGAAGTGGTATCTCTTTGTAGTTTTAATTTGGATTTCCCTAATATAAATTTAGGGGCATATTCTTTGTGTTTTCTACATAGATAACCATGTTACCAGTAAATAGTGGCAGTTTTACTTCTTCTTTCAACTCTATAAGATCATTACATCTACTTTCTTTATTTCTTGCTCCAACATCTAGCACTGTACTGAAAGAGTGACAAGAATGGACACTCTGTTTTTTCTCTTTCTTAGAGAAAATTATAGTCTTTTATTAGTAAGAATACCATTAGCTATTGAGGAAGTTCCCCACTATTCTTGTGATTCTCAGAGTTTTCACCATAATTGACTACTGAATTTTTGCAAATCCTTTTTTTTTCTGACTAGATTAATATGATGATATGATTCTTCTTTTCTACCCTGGTAATATGGTGAATTCTATCCATTGATTTTCAATATTAAAGTGTCTTGCACCCTTGAAAGAAATTATCTTTGTGCTTGGTATATTACTCATTTTACATATCAATGAATTTTACTTGCTAAAATATTTTAAGAAATTTGTGTCTATCTTCTAGATAAAGGATATTTTCCTGTACTTTTCAGTTCTTTGTCTGATTTTGGCATCAAGGTAATATTAGCCTCATAAAATGAGTGAAGAATTATTTTCTTTTTATTGTCTGCAAGAAACTGTGTATAATTCATGCTAATTTTGCTTCAACGTTTGACAGAATTCTTCAGTGACACCGAGTCTGGACATTTTTTTTTTTTAATTAAAACTTCAATTTCTTCACAGACATCATGAATTCGGCTATCTCTGGCCCCTGCTCTGAGGAGAGATGAGGAGGAGCGACCCCTGGAGCCCACAGTGAGGTTTGGGGACAGACAGCAGGTGCCTCCAGAGCACTGTGCCTCACGCAGAAGTAGGTTCCTGCATCTGAGAGCTGGGCAGCCGTGAGGTGCAGGAAGCTGTGCTGTTTGGTCTCTCCAAGCCGACCTGTCAGTCTCTGCTCTGTCTTCACTTCTCCACCCTTAGCTAATATCATCAAGAGGACAGGACTGCTCCCAGACCTCTGCTTATACCACTGTAAGCTGCTTAAAATGCTTGAGGAATTGCAGTACGTGGTGAAGTTCTCTCCTTCTTGTAGAAGCAAGAATTCAGGAAAATGCTTTATCTGTTGTCCATTCATTTCTGTTCAGAAAAGCAATGAGAAGTAACAGAGAAAGTCTGATCATATATTTGTTCTCTCAGCTATAATGGTCTCTTTCATTCTTCTTGTGTATTTTCTCCTTCTTTCCATGTCTCCTTCCCCAACTCCCTCTATCTCCCACAGTTTGGTTTTTATGTTTTTCTCAACATCCTTCTCTCAGTCAGAAAATCCCACTCTTACAGTTGCCTGCAGATAAGATTCTGCTGTGCTGAATTTTCTGGGAGCAATCAGGGAAACCCCAAACTCACGTGATATTTGTGTCCATAAGATCAACACTGGTGCTAACAGTAGCATCTCCCTTTTCTTCCTCTTCAGAAAGAGTTGCTGAATCGGCTTGCTCCTAAAAGGATTTCCCTTGTATTACCTTCCTCCAGACCTATAGAAACCTGGTCTAGACTGCCTTTGGGAAATAAAAAAGAAAGGAGTGACTGCAGTTTGACACAGCCCATCACTTACCACCATGTTACCACCCATCTTCCCCACGGAGTGTCTATGTTTGCAGATGCTGCCCCTCTGTGACTGTATCAAAAATTGCTGATGCAGTAATACCTGGTAAATAGTGGTTACTCAAACATTTGTTGAATGATAAATAAATGTGTATGTTTACTTATCTGAGAATTTGAATGCAAATGTCCCAAAGAGTAATTTAATTAATTACTCTTTTTTAAAGTAATTAAGTAATTCCCTTCCATGAATGCAAACTATCAGGAGTTGCTTGTAGCTATTTAGAAATGTTACCTTTGGAAAACTGTGTTAGCCCCAGTAGCCCTTGTTCTACCATTACAAATTATCACAAATTTGATGGCTCCAGAAAGCAAGAACTGGTTCCCTACAATCTGGAGGACAGAAGTCTGAAAACAAGGTGTCAGCAGGAACATACTCCTTCTAAATGGTCTAGGAGAGAATCCTTCCTTGCCTCTTCTGGCTTCTGTGGCCCCAGGTCCTCCTTTGCTAGTGACTGTATACCTCCAACCTCCTCCTCCATCGAGAAGACCTCACAAGGCCTTCTCACCTGTGTGTCTCTTAAAAGGACACTTGTCACTGGACTGAGGCCCCACCAAGATAATCCAGTATGATTGGATTTTGATACCCTTTTCTCAATTACATTTGAAAAGTTTCTTTGTGAAATAAGTTCACATTAACAGTTTCCATGGATTAGGATGTGAATGTATCTTTAGGGGCCCACCCTCCAGCTCACTATAGGATCCTTAATGTCTTTGAAGTGTTGCCATGCAGTTATATAAATGGTAGACATCTCAAGACTTCTTTAAAGTCAAAAGCAAATCTGAATCTGAATTACTTTATATATAGAAACAGAAAGAGTAGCAGGTTTGGGATGTAATGGAAAAGGAAAATCCCATGAGTTAACAAAGTTCTTTGAAATGCACATAACTGGGATAACTTTTCCTTTTCAGCCATGTTGGATTTGGATCCCCAAATGAAGACAAATCTAACAATGCTATGTTGGTGAAGGCTCCACCTCCACCCTAAAAGAGCAAGGGGTCTGGAGCAGCACTCGAGGATGCTTTAAAAGTTCCCTCGTCTTCATGCAGATCAAGATCCCTGCTGCGGTTTACACAGAAGAATGTAAACCAAGACAGAATAGTTACCCACTGGAGAAGACTGGCCTTTCCCAACTCACACCATCGTATTTGCTATAGCCTGTCTCTGGGTCTTGTGCCTAGAAGGAGATATTTGCTAAATGAAAAGAAGGGAAACTGACCGTGCTTTGGTTTGTGGACTAAAAGGAATCTCTTCATGCCTCGTACTCATAAGAAACAGTTTGAATGAATATAAATATAAGATGGCCCTCAGTAGCAAATATTCCTGTCAAACCACCTTAAGAGGGGACCAGATCCAAGAATATTTATAATTAAAAGTTAGCAATATTATCCTCTATGATGTCACATAAGAAGTAATGTTGCTTGAACTGGGCTGTAAAGGTTGAGTACATATATGTGTTTTACACAAGTACTTGGGAAAAATCCTTCTGACCACAGAGGACAGCATCCGCAAAGGTTCAGATTAAGGAAAAAGCTTAATACCAGCATAAACGGTTTTATTTTAAAGTGGCTGATGTACATCTAGAGTATGAGGCAGAAAAGGGTGAATGAGAAAACTAGAAGTAACTCAGGGAAAAATTGTACATTGCCTTGTAATTCTTAATATAAAATTTTATCTTTACAATTTCTAATGGTTCCTCATTATCCAAAGATGAGCAGGAAGCAAACTAATTTTATATGTTATTGTTATTATTGTTGTTATTGTTATTCAATTATTGTTATTGTTGTTCAGTCACTAAGTCATGCCCAGTTCTTATTGACCCTATGATCTGCAGCACGTCAGGCTCCTCTGTCCATGGGATTTCCCAGGCAAGAATACTGGAGTGGGTTGCCACTTCCTTCTCCTATATATATATATATAAACTCTGTGGCCATGTAGAAGTCAGATTCAAAGAGTTGAGAATAAAGGCAAGAAGAGTGTGAAGAGGCGTTTGCAGTTATCCAAGTCAGAGGTGCTAAATGCTTGTATTAGGGGAGCTGCAAGGAGTATAGAGATGAGGAAGTGGGTGTGTATGCTATTTGAGAAGTAAACTGACATGACCTTGATGACTCTTAAGGTCTATGTGCTTCATTAGCACTCTGGTGCCAGTTTGCCACAAGGAATGTACTTATTCTATCAGCTCACGTGGAGGTTAGTGGCCAAAGTTACCTCCAGTGATCCTTGCTCCCTGATATCTGGGACCTTGTGAAGCCCCCATACACACTGAGTCCAGGCTGGCTGCATGACTTACTGTAGTAAACAGAAGAGCAGAAGTTAACATCACAGCAATTCTGAGGCGAAAGGTGGCGACTCTTTGGCAGTTGACACTTCTGTGATTTTGAAGGCCCCGAGGCACAGTGTAAGCTGCCCAGCTTCCCTCAGGGCCACAGAGAGAGATCACATGTATGGGCCATGGTCACTCCTGAGAATGTCTGAAGAAGAGTTGAGCCCAGGCTTCTGAGATTTCAGTTGAGCCTCAGCTTCCAGTCAACCCCATTAATTAAGTGAGTAAATTGAGGGATTCCAGTGCAATTGAGCCCCCTTTCACCGCATGGAGCAGAGGTATCATGAGATAATTAAACAGTAAGTTTTGAGGTGGTTTGTTGTGCAGCAAAACACAATAACACTGAAGCCCATGAAGAGAATCCTGTTGAAGACTTGTGAGATATTAGCAAGAATGAATGGAGAAGGCAATGGCAACCCACTCCAGTACTCTTGCCTGGAAAATCCCATGGACGGAGGAGCCTGGTAGGCTGCAGTCCATGGGGTCGCTGAGGGTCGGACATGACTGAGCGACTTCACTTTGACTTTTCACTTTCAGAATGAACGGAGAAGGAAATGGCAACCCAATCCAGTGTTCTTGCCTGGAGAATCCCAAGGATGGGGGAGCCTGGTGGGCTACTGTCTATGGAGTCGCACAAAGTCGGACACGGCTGAAGTGACTTAGCAGTAGCATCAAGAATGAAATGTGTTTTTCCTCTCTCTGATTTCTGATTGTCTCTAAGAGCTGGACCTGAAACATCTGTTTCACCAAACTTCATTTCACGTGTGGTCTGAGTGCTCCTGTCTTAGCACAGAAGATTAGCTGGTGATGCTCAGGTGTGATCAGAGAAGGCAATGGCACCCCACTCCAGTACTCTTGCCTGGAGAATCCCAGGGACGGAGGAACCTGGTGGGCAGCAGTCCATGGGGTTGCTAAGAGTCGGACACGACTGAGCGACTTCACTTTCACTTTTCACTTTCACACACTGGAGAAGGAAATGGCAACCCACTCCAGTGTTCTTGCCTGGAGAACCCCAGGGATGGGGGAGCCTGATATGCTGTGTCTATAGGGTTGCACAGAGTTGGACACGACTGAAGCAACTTAGCAGCAGCAGCTTAGGTGTGATGAGAGCCTTGGCCCTCATGTTGGGGCCCTACAGTAAACAGGGAGATGTGAGCTTTCCTTGTTCAATTTCATATTTATATTTCTCTCATTCTTCTCACTCCATGTGACTTTAAAAATGAGGGACTATTTAAGAGGTCAGATCTGTGTCTCTATAACTAACACAACAGAATATTTTCAATTTCAAATCCATTTGAGAACCCAAAGAAACTGAAAAGTTTGGCTCATATTTGCTTGGTTGTATATGACTTTCATAAAGACACAGGTGTTTTTTAAGGAATCTCACTTCCAGGTTTGCATTTTCCCCATGTTTATGAGTAGATTTTCCAAATTACGTGCTTCTGCATCCAGGAATTGATTACCTGTGTGGAAAGTGTTTTATCTTCTTATCTCCTAAGGTGAGGAAGAACCCAGGGAATGTGGAATCACAGGTCAGTTTCAAGCAGCATTCTATATTGAAGTGCTGTACAAATGTAATCAGTTTCTATATGTTCTTTAGTATGAAAATACATGAAGCACTGTGTTGCAGCAACACACAGTATAGACATATTTTGTCCCTGCTTTTTCTCTGTGCTTTTTGTTTCTACCAATTCATAGTTAGCTAAAACACAGGGTCTTCACTGAAATTTCTTCCATTGATCTTTATGCCAATACTGTTGAAGATCCAGTTTGGGAAGTTGACCAGCAGCTCTTTTCTTACATGTTGTTTAATTCCATCAACACTACTGTACAATGAACTACAGGTTCACCTCAGTCACTTCTGTGCTCTATCTTCTACTTCTATGCACATGCATATAGCAAAACGGATTCAACCATTTGCAACCTGATGGACAAATAGATTCATTACTGCTTTGTGAATGATCTTTGAAAAAGAAATCTTTCACATGAAATAGTTTTGGTCTGAGGGGTTTGTATGCAAACCAGTATTGTTTTTATAATATGTATTATCTTTCCTAAACATAATGACACTAACAGATTTTTTAAAATATAAATTTATGAAAGAGAGAGAGCACAATAGCAATGTAATTCAGGACGCTGGACAGAGGCTGGATATTAATTACTGATGTGTATGGTGGGACTGCTGCTGCTGCTGCTGCTGCTGCTAAGTCGCTTTAGTCGTGTCCGACTCTATGTGACCCCATAGACAGCGGCCCACCAGGCTCCGCTGTCCCTGGGATTCTCCAGGGGAGAAACCTGAAAACACAAGCTATGAGATAAAGAGGCCCAGAAGCAAGTTAATTCATGTGACAAACCCAGAAAGACCCCAGAATTAGCAGCCTCTGCCAGAGGAGCCTGGCGGGCTATCGTCCATAGTGTCCATAGCTCAGAGTCAGACACACCTGAAGCGACTAAGCAGCAGCAAAGCACCAATGCGGTATTAAGTGAAAGTGTTAGTCACTCAGTCGTGTCCAACTCTTGTGACCCCATGGACTATAGCCCACCAGGCTCCTCTGCCCATGGAATTATCCAGGCAAGCATATTGGTAGCCATTCCCTCCTCCAGGGGATCTTCTGACCCAGAGATCGAACACGGCTCTCCTGCATTGTAGGCAGATTCTTTACCATCTGAGCCATCAGAGAAGCCAATATAGTATTAAACTGGTGGGTATTTGGAAATCTGCAAATAGCACAGGATCAGATAATAGATCAGCTTCATATACCTGGAAATTACTAAGAAACTCAGATCCTGGAGTTCGGTTACTGATTCATTATCACAATTACGATATAAACTGGGGGAGAGACCAAGTTTAGTGGTGAATTTCCCCTATCAATGCTTCTTCCAGTCCATGGGATCGCTAAGAGTCGGACACGACTGAGCGACTTTACTTTCACTTTTCACTTTCATGCACTGGAGAAGGAAATGGCAACCCACTCCAGTGTTCTTGCCTGGAGAATCCCAGGGACGGGAGAGCCTGGTGGGGCCTGCTGTCTATGGGGTCGCACAGAGTCGGACACGCCTGAAACGACTTAACAGCAGCAGCAGCAGCAGCAGCAAATATCACAGCGACTTTTCAAAATGCAAACAGCCACATAGTAAAGAAATGACATACAGATGTCCATGTAGTGGAAGTTTGAACTAAAGCAAAACCAAAATCTCCAACGAGTTAAATGACACAGAATTGACTGTTCTGTTATAAAACATGCAGACTTCCATGCAGATGTATGAGACAACATATCCCCATATTACATTCAAGCACATAAGGAAATACCATAAAGACTAGCTCTTAGGATGTAGCAATAGTGAGGGGTAAATATTACCCAGGTATAACCACATTATTTAGATAGTTTTGAAAACTATCTAGTTTAACTTGGAATCACAGGGAAAGAGGAGGCTAGGAATTGGAATTAAGGAGATTAGTGATGTTTAGGAATAGTCCAAGTTAGTTGAGGAAGCTACAGTGATTGGAATGCCTGTTTATCTGTATCTTCATTTCCCCCTGATTACCAAAAACACTGTCATTCATGAATGTCCCTTTTCTCCAGACAATGGCTCCTCATCAATACTTGTCCCAGAGCAGCAGCAGGCATGGGTTTGGGTATGGGCTGCAGAGGGCTGAGGGGCACTGTGTGGAGGCACAGAGGTATGTGGTGAGTCTTCAGGCTGGGATCCTCTGATGTACATGGGAGCTGTAGCCCTCCTTAGTATTCAGAGTGACTCTCACTCGTCCTTGCTTCTTTTCATCCCCATTTACACTTATTACAAACAAGTTCTTGGTGGTCTTTGCAGGTTCCCATCTGTACCAGTGTAAAGCATAGAAAGAGCTGGAAGGGAAACTGCAAGTGAAATTGGTGCTCTTTCCTTCCTGAACCCACAACAAGGAGGATGCTGTTCCACAGTCAAGAGGCTGCTCACTCTGTTCAGAAAGACAAGGTCACACATAGAAACTGATTTCTCTACAGTGTTCATTGCCTTCACATATTCCCGAATATTAGAATCTTGAGGTGCCTGACTGCATCTCCCTTCCTCCCCATCACCACCCAGACTGTTCAGAATGTCTCAGCAGCCCCAGGACTTACGGCCAGATGAAGCCACAGTATCAGCCATGAGGCTGGCAAAGTGTTCTCTCTATTTATCCTGATCAAGTATCCTCAGCAGAGGAATGTTCTGCAGCCTAGATTTGTGAAACATGCTTTTTCAGAAAATAGGTTTCTGTACCTGGTTGCCCAACCAATCAGAGACAAGACCACAACATGTACTAGAACACGCCAACCATTTCTGGCCTAGAATCATTTGCCTGTGGTTCAAAATGAGGGATCAAACACTGCTTTCTTGAGACCAACTTCACAAACATTGAGATGAGCTCACTACACAAAGAGAAATGACAACCTTTCAGAAGTGGGCTGCTTATCATGGACTGCTACTATTCAGCTTCAGAGAGTGAGATGGTAACATGTGATATGAATCCTGCTTTGGTTAAGAATCTTTATATGTATTCTAAACAAAATTTTTAAAACTTTCAAATTCCCCAAGTAGAAATGTTCACCCACATAATGTGCTGAATTTTCTTTTGCTTCATATACATTATTCTAATATGAAAGTCACACAATAGAGTTACTTTTATTCCTAATTTACAAATAACAAAAACTGTAGCTCAAAGAGTTTTGGGTGATTAACTCAAGGTGAAATATCAGGGAAGTGGCATAGTAAGAATTAGAACACTTATCTATCTGGTATGGAGCATATCGTGTTTGGAATTTGTCATGCCCCTACATTAATGATATTCTGTAAATGTTTTAATGTCAGAGGTTATAAGTTTTAAAAATAACAAGAGTCTACTTGTGATTTTCTTTCTTTTTTAAAAAGATTTTCTTGATGTCAATCACTTTTAAAACTTTATTGAATTTGTTACAATATTGCTTCTGGGTTTTTAATTTTGGGGGGGATGGGGACAAGGCATGTGGGATCTTAGCTCCCTGATCAATAATCAAACCAGCACAGCACCCACTGCACTGGATAAGCACTTCAAGGACAACCAATACTATATTAAGATAGAGAGTTACTCTTGGGATGAGGAAAGGCCTGTGCTCTAAGTAATGTATGAAGGGAGGGCTCCACTCTGACACTCTGCAACATCAGGCACGGTATTGAACCTCTCTCATGTTCAATTCCATTTCTGTGAATAGTCAGTATCCTTCTTCTGGGCACTGGGCTCACAGTGGCATTCATCATCTCATTCACTTTTCCCAAGAACCCTGCATGGTAGATTCTATCAATATTCACATTGCAGATATGAGGAAACCAAAGCATAAAAATAATTAAGTGATACTCCCAGATCACTCAACTAATGAGTGGTAGGTCTAGAAACATAAGCCAAGTCTTCCATCTCAAGCACTGTTACACTGCCTCCCTAAAGTAGCATGGACTCAACCTTGAAGGGTTAGGATAGGAGCTAAGTGAGAACACCCTGAAAAATCGCCTAGCACAGCACTGCCCCAGCGTGGGCTCTCAGTCAGCTACAGGCAACGCACAGAACGCTGAGAACTTGGAGCCACAACAACTCTCAAATTGCAAAAGGAGTCTCTCCGCAAGATAGAGCTTAATATTTTTTGAGGTATAATTGACAGTTTAAATGGTAGAGATTCATGTAATAAATTCCATGGTCTATCGCGTTCTTACTGTTCAGGGAAATCAGTTCATGAGGGTGTTATATTGAGAGATTGAGATGTTGTTGTTGGAAATGAGTATACCAAGCAGTGTTTGCTGTGATTGCTTCGTTTTTTCCCCATTTTTGAGTTTGCTCCCATTCTCAGAAATATTTCTATACTATACTACAAGAAAGGACAGAGCAGTAGAAAACTATTTCACTTACCAGAAGAAGAAGGGAAAAAGAAAACACCCCTTTGTGCATAATTCTGAGCTTCTTTCAAGGTAGCCTTATTTACTTTGCCAGCCAAAATCATTGCATGTAAGATGTCACAAGAA